>NW_017802392.1:951384-951525 GCF_001625305.1 Branchiostoma belcheri | reverse complement strand
CTTAGTATGCCCTTACCAGCCTCATGCGTTACATCCGAGCCTCATGCGTTATTCACCAATCAAAAGCGACATCTTGCGACTTATGCAAATATGACAGCTAATGAACATAATTTATGTCATTGCTGCCCCCCCCNCCCCCAA
>NW_017802392.1:948313-951364 GCF_001625305.1 Branchiostoma belcheri | reverse complement strand
AGGGTTTGGTCTGCACGATGGCAGGGTTTGGTCTGCACGATGGCAGGGTTTTGTCTGCACGATGGCAGGGTTTTGTCTGCACGATGTCAGGGTTTGGTCTGCACGATGGCAGTGGTTACAATGTGTGCAAGAGCACAGTGCACGATGGCAGTGGTTACAATGAGTGAAAGAGTACAGTGTACGATGGCAGTGGTTTTATTGATAATAAGTGCAATATATATAGTTCAACATGGCTCCGGTATGTCTGGTGTAGAACAGGGCAATCCAAGACACATCTGGAAGAGAAGAAAAATAATTTCTTGATCAGTATAGCATCCAATTGAACATGCATATTGAATACTTCTTGCTATTAGCACATGGAAAGTCTTCAATATTTCTCATACATAGAGATTCATTTATGCTATTTGGTGGGAAAATTTACCTTATACAATTGCAAATTAGCTTCGAAATCTGGAAAATTTGCGAGTGAATTAGATTGTTTGAAGGCACTGAGTTATTCCTTCAATACAGTAGCTAATGGAAACCCAGTTTAATACGAAAATCCAGTGGAGTGTACTGTATATAGAACGTGCATGGCTGCCCCCCCCCAAATGAAAGTTACAATTTCTCAGAAAAGGAATGAATCAAACTAAATACAATACGACCGGAACATTGCAGAGAAGACATTAAAAATTGACGAGCACCTCCTGGCATTAAAGCAAGAAACTTAGCCTGCCATGCACTAACATAATGTTAGGTCGCACGAATTCATAAATTTTCACGTTCAATGGGGGGAGGGGGGCGATAACGTAACTCTGTTTAAATCTGTTCAACAGCACAAATAAAACACAATGTAATTGATTGCCCTTGCCCGTAGTACTAGTATCTTTAGCTCTATTTTTATCCTATGGCTCTATGCCTAATACCCTTATAATTCCTGATATTTTGCTATTTTTGCTAAGTATGCCCTTACCAGCCTCATGCGTTACATCCGAGCCTCATGCGTTATTCACCAATCAAAAGCGACATCTTGCGACTTAGGCAAATATGCCAGCTAATGAACATAATTTATGTCATTGATATATTGGTCCAATTACAGCAGCTATTAGCGAAATTCTAGAACATTAAATGCATACTATGATATAAAACAATGGTTTTGTGGTAAACAGCATTTCCTCTTTTTTTAGCAACTTCGTTGTATAAGAATAACGACACTATCATCCGGTAGGTCGACGCCACAAAGTAAAGTATACATGCAGAGTAATTGGTTTCATTGGTTTTCACGGTCGAAATCAAGATTTTTTTAACATCCATTTCAACATCCAAGGTATCTATTTTGGGGCACAATACCTCGGCCGCTCAGCCGGCCGAGATAAATAATTCACAGTGCAGGAACATATTTCTATTAAACAACAGTTTAGAAGATGCATTTTAAGGTGAAATGTACATTACTCGGTGTTGTGCTAGGATGTGGTCTGCCTCGAAAGAGTTGCTACTTCTTTCTTTTGCATCATTTACAACAAACAAGGTTACGCTTCTTCAAGTCGTGAGGTTCTAGGCTCTGGTGGAACATACACTCTATTCCAGCCTTCATGCCTTTTTCAAGGACAGTGTGTTTCTGTAGTGACACACCTTTGCCAATGTAAATGTCCTCTGCAAACACAAGCCACTACTTTTATTGATGCCAAACCCTGTAAATTCGGCACCATGCCTCTCTTCACACCTCAGAACCATCCATCTTCAAATGAATTTATTACTTTTGTCCCTCAAGCGCCGCGCTGCTTGGTGTCGTTCTTTCTCTCCTTGCTAGCCACACAAACATCGATGGAGGGCGCTGCACACCTTCGGCACGAACTGGCATATGCTGTTGTATGCCACCCGGAATTCGTATCCAAGGGACCTGTAGCTGTTCCTTGTGGCCAATAACTGAAGGGTGATTGCCAGCTTCAGGCCAGGCTTCAGGGGACGGCGACTCCTGACACATAGAATACATTTCTAGAGCTGCTTCTTTAGGTTCCTTCAGGGTTACCAGACATCCTTTGAGACACACCTTGGGCACTTCTTGTCATAAAAGTGCCACATTGCTGCACATTCCTCTTCGTCTCCATATCCACTGTAGTCTGCATAGCCTTCCCCATTTCACGGATGTTCATTGACTTCTGCTAACCTTTGGTGAAATAGATGAACTAAACGGATAATGAGTAGCGTGTTCTGTTTGTTTCGATTGTTTGTATGAATGTCTTGATAGAACTTTTGCCAGCCCCATGCTGTCGGCTTAGGATGCTGGTGACAGGTCCTTGAAATCTTGCACACAGATGAACTGGTTTCCATACAAATGATGCAGTTCTAACATTATAAGCTACAAATAGCTGTTACAGCAAAACAGGCCAATCTAAACGTAATCAAAAATAATTCAAAATTAAGTTTACATCTTAAGTCAATCAAATTAAACAAAATTTACAAGTACTTAGTCTAAAAAGCATTAAACAGCCTGTTTAGCCGCTGACATGTAGCAATCGACATCCGCCAGTACTTTGGGGTTCCTGTTCCGGATGGAAATATCTCCACATTCTTATCTATAATGCACTTACTGTTGACCACAAGTTTATCCGTCAGTTCTGGCCATTCGTAGACACGGGGTATGCCTGTTTGTAGGAAACTAACAGAGGCTCTACTGCCCTGAGCACTCTCTAATAGCAATGTGCCATCCCTCTTGAGCCTCTAATACAACCACCACCAATCTATCCGAGGTGTCCAGGTCCAGGTTGTCAATTGCCTCATTGGTCATTGCATCAAGGTCACCTGTGAAAAAAATACAATAACATCTATATTTCAGTTCTGCCTGGCTTAACCCTACCTAGACCGGGGGGGGGGCTAAAAGTGCCCGCGGCAACTTTGATGTCACCTAGCGTCTTAACGGCTAGCCGTAGAACGGCCAAACTTGGTGACTTTTCCTAGAATTTTGTTGGCAACAATTCTCTATCATTGGATTAAGATAATAATTTTTTGTGTTGCCATGGCAATGGGTTTCTGACAGGCATTTTTGCTAAATTTAGTACTTTTTGTTTCAAC
>NW_017802392.1:904833-948238 GCF_001625305.1 Branchiostoma belcheri | reverse complement strand
GGTCCCCCCATGTCAAAAAAAGCCCGGTCTAGGTAGGGTTAAAGTACTGTAATGTATGTAATACAACAAAGACAAAGATATCAAGGAAGTCACCGAGGAACTGCACCTCAGTCTTCAGTCAGCTAACTTCTAGACCTAGGTTTTGGCTCTCAGCTGAAAAGACCTCCAGCGTGCTGACAAGGGTGTTGAGCAGTTCTGCAAGCAGCGCCACATCGTCAGCGTAATCCATGTCTGTTAAGTATGTTCGCCAAAAGTGGTTCCACACATGCTCGGCCCACAGTCCTGGACATCACGTGGTCGATGACGATGTTGAACAGCGTTAGGGCTAAGACGCAACCTAGGCAAACGCTGCTGAGGAGTTTAAACCAGTCTGAGTGATTTGTTCCTACTCGGACGCAGCTTGTTGTATCTGTGTAGAGTTCCTGGATAAGACTAATGATCTTGTCCGCGACGCCCCTGGCGGTCTGTGGTCTGTGGACCGAGTCAAGTGCGGCTTTGAGGTCTACATAAGCGACAAACAGAGCCTTCCTAAACTCCCATCTCTTGTCGGTGAGGGGTCAGACAGGGCAAGGATCTTGTCCACAGTAGACCTACCTGGGGTAAAGCCGCTTTGTTTCGGGCGAGTTCATCAGAGGTTTCTTTATGCGGTTCCACAGTTTAAATCTAACAGGAAAAAACAGGATTAAAAATAAATAATGATAACCATTGAACATTTCTGACTTATACACAAGTGTAAAAACAATAAACTTTATATCAAATAACATTCGATGTTGCTACTTTTCTTTGTATAAACGAAGAGGTTTATTATCAACCTCCATCAATCCTTACATGTAGATATTACATTACACATCTAGTGCAATAAACCTTGGTACATGTATGTATATCAGGGGTAAATCTAGTAAATAAACTGGTTATCTCTAGTGATGTCTATAGTTTGACTAATCAGGACTTAACTTACAGTTTCAGACAGACTCTTGTACTTCTTCTGAGCATGCTGCTGTCTTTCCATTTTACCCAGGTCTTCAATTGTTCTGGGAGCATGTCTCGCCTCTTGCTGGAATTTCTTGTAAAGCTGTGGCTCCTCCTCCTTGATTCTCTTGTATATTCCTGATTGGCTGCCTTGAAATCTGCCTTACTGCTTTTTCCTGTGGTGTCAGTCATAAGGAATATTCAAATTATGCGTACTCTATCCATATACATAAGTAGTAATTTGCATTTCCTAAATCTTAAGATACCGGTAATGCCTTACAGGACTATGTAAATTAATGTTCATAAATTTTGTAAAGCCATGCCTGACGTTAACGTTTAAGTGCATCAAACAAAGAAAAGTTAAGCAATAGGAAACAAGCAGCTACTGTGTGTTTAACTGAATGGTTGTTATCGTTGATTTCGGTCTTTTTGTGGTCCAGGTTTCTTACAATCAGTCGAATTTATTGACCTCGTGTAAAGATTCGATGTCCTCTACTCTACTTTTGCACCTACGCCATGTCCATTCCAGAAGGCAAAAGTCTTGCTTCGGTCTTGAAAAGGTTTCATCGAAAAAAGGGACTTTCTCCCCAGCAGGGATGCCACCTTTTCCAGCTGGGCGTCCATCGATGACAGCCGCTGGTCGACGTCTCTCAAGGACTTTTGCCAGTATCATGGGTGGCAAAATGACATAATATTTTTCTTTAGGTCTGTTTCGGTAAATTTCGCTAAAAAAATCCTGAAATCATGTGTCGCTTAGCCTTAGGCCTTGTCTTCTTTACTCATCCTCTTCTGGGGTGCGGCGTGTGATCTTTTGTCGCCAGTACTTTCTGTCTTTCATAGCAGACAAAAGTTCCACTCCTTGTAGACCAGTGTCAGACTAGATAAGACATTTAAGTGTTGTGATTGGACGACCAATCCTCCTTTTTGCCTCTGGAGTCCAGTGGTGATGTTTGATAAACTATTTGTTTGTGATGTGCTTACACCAGGGTATGTTATAGGCTACCCGCAACATCTTAGTGTAAGTACCGTCAAGTTTTTTTGTATATTATAAGTTACAAGTGTACAAGTTATTATAAGTTATATTTTGTACCTTAACATTTGTTGCGCAGTTAACAAACGGTGGATGATGTGTTGATTGTTTGCCCCGAGTGGTGAGGTAGTCTGTTATAATGGCACAGCAGGTGTATGTGCAGACACCGCCGTGCAGGACCCACTTCTGGGAAACAGGATCCCTGTGGTCCCAGACTGCATTGTTGTCTGCACAGACCAGACTGTACATCGGGCACCAGATACCATCTGTCTCTACACCACATATTGTATGCGGTGACATGTGTGAAATTGGTCTTACAAAAAGTAGTGCGATAGCCTCCAAGAGCCGAAGCGATGGTCATCGCCCTATAATTGTCCCTGCTAGCATGCTAGAAATACTTCCAGATTTGTTTTTAACAACCGGTACTAATATAGTACTTAAGAGCAGTTGTCTGTAAAAACCAAGCATAAGGTGGCCAAACTCAAAAAATCAAATTCTCTTAAATTTTGTGTGGTGGTAGGGACTTGGTCCAAACTTTCAAAAATGGGTAAGTTTTGGTTCGCTGGTTGATGGTTGCCATGGCAACAGCCATTTTTCAAAATGGCGGATTTTTACCTTGTGGAGGCCTAAGTCTTGCCCAAAATGGACCATCTTTTACCTTCCGTATCTCACAGAAAGTAACACATAGCTCATTGCTTCTAACAAATGTCATTATCCATATTGTAACTAAGAAAATGATATGAAGTTTTGCTCGAAATGTTTTTGTGGTGAGCTGTAGCAGAAGTTTAAAAATGGCGTGTTTTTGTAAAATTTCAAAATTGAGAAAAAGCCATTTTTAGGACGTTTTTAGTGAACCATGGCCGCTTAAAAAGCAAATAGAATTAGTTGATTTTTGGCACAGTTATGGCTATAACCTTTGTCTACAACATATCAGAAAATATATTTGGGGTCTCTATGGGGGGGAGTACAGTGACCCCTAGACTAAACCATTATTTGAGTAACTGTTTTTTGGCATATCGTATTACCTGGATGTCTAACCTTCATCGACGTATATCTTCTCATACTCACTAGAAAGTTGCCGCCTATTCCAAGTTCAGTCAATTTTCGTAAAAATCAAGTCAATCTTTTTTGCAGAACAATTGTAACGGGTACAATGCATGGCAAACTCTTCAGTACTACATATCTAGCTAACATCTACTCTCACGTCTACAGTGATACCTACAAGTTCTGTATGTATCGTACAGGGAAGTTTCGTCGGAACATGACATGAGTAGAGTAAAATTATCTGAGATTGTTTTAGGTAATGTTATATGTGCCTTGTTGATGATCGTATTCATCAGTGTTTCTCTTTCTCCGGTGTAGGACGGACATGATAATAGAAAGTGTATTTCATCTTTTACAGTATTTTTAAAAGTCCTCTCCAAACAGAATCAAACGCTTTACTAATATCTACAAAACAGGCATATAGTCGTGCATTTTTACTTAGATATTTGCTAACTGAAGTAGACAGTACAAAAAGATTATCGGTTGTTCTTTTTTTTTCTAAAACCGGCCTGTTGTAGTTTGAGAAGGCTGTAATGTTCTGCATAGTTAAATAGGCGGGTATTCATTCATTCATTCAAAATGGAACAGACTCTAGTTTACCCACACAACTGATTATGGAGACTCTTCGGTAATTGTCGGAAAGTGTCCCCGGATTTATGTATAGGTACGATATGACTTAGTGACCATTCTTTGGGGTAGTAACCGTTTTGTGGACATGAGTTGAAAATATGTAGAAGGGATTTCTTTAGTATGGTCTTCCCACATATCTTGATTGTCTGATACTGAAGCTGAAAAGAAATGACGCTTTTCAACGTTATCGTTATTCAAACAAAATGATAATAAATCGTAAGAATAAAACACTGCCTTGCCCCTTCCCCTAAATCCGGACTTGCCACTCACCTCTTTTCTGATACTTTAATATTGAGAAACCCTAAGTGAGCTTCGCTGGACCACGCCACCGCATAATCTCCTCAGACACGATGTACCCAAGTGCCGCCAAAAAGTAGTACGTGACAAGTGCGCAGCATCCGGTGATAAGCATTAGTCGCTTTTGAAATTTTGGTATAATTTCCTGACTGCTATAGCTACCCAGTAACAAAATTCTATAATTAGGCTACAACATATACTAGTATGTGAAATATATTTGGCTTGGTGTACAGTATATACTAGTCTGGGCGGATATATACAGTTGGAATATCCCGTCGTACACGGACGCAGCTTCAGTTTGAGAGAAAGGTCGCGGCAATGTCAGGCTGGTGTTACATTTTCTGGTTGTTTTGTGTTACAAATATTGTCGCTTCATGTGAATTCCAACTTACTAAGAGTGAACCTTGTAAAGATGTGGTGGTTATTCGTATGTAGATGTGGACAATTTTTGTGGAAGGAAGTCGATTGATTCTGCCGTGTAGTTGAGCTACGCCATGTTGTGTTAGGCCGTTGGTAGAATTTGCGTCGCCACCATGTCAGTTCTCTAAAACTAGCCGCGGCGACTGTTGCAGGGCTTCTCTTGCTTGCAGTCTTTTACATTAGCCCTAACAACAGTCGCGGAGCGGTGCATTGGGCCAAATGAACAAACATGCGTTTTACCGTGCCGGAACACTTTGAGACCGAAGTTTGCACGTCCCTAGATTCCTAACAGCCTCACCTAACGTGCCGGGGTGTTTTGCGCGTCAACCGGCCCCTGCGCGACTTGTACCGCCACTATTTGCGATCGCTCCCCATGTATTCATAAGCCGAGTGGCCGCCATCTTGGTCAGCCGCGCGCTGAATCATCTACTTCAAATGTGCCGCTACTTTTCTGATCCATAGAAATAACTTATCAGAAAAATAGCGGCTGATTCCAATCAAAAATGGCGGCCAACTGTTATGTTTTACGTGGGGAGCGATCGCAACAGTCGCCGCGGCTACTCTAAAACCTTTTACCCTGCTGTCATTGTACGAAGCATTCTGTTCTATGCTGACACGACAATACGGCCACGCAGTCTTAGAGCTCTTGACAAAACTTGCCAAGGCTTTAAGTGTATGTACTAGGCAGACCGCAGCTGACATTTGTGATAGATTATCTTGTTTACGTGTGTTAGCGGGCAATAACTGTGTGCTTGACAATATTCTCGGACGGCTTGTTCTAAATGATCACACATCCTACATATTTTCTTATTCGTGTTATTTATGTTGTTGCGATGTATATTTAAGCTAACGGTAAGATTTGTTTTTAGCAGGTTATTGTAAAATTGACATGGTTGAACTGTCTACAGCGGACTTTCCTTTAAGTTAGTGACTTGAAAATGTATGCTAATTTTCTCAGACTTTACGGTATGTATATCTTTTTCTTTGTTACCTATACAGCAACTTCTGAGATAAACATTAAACAACATGGGTTAGCTGGGAGGATCATCCCATCCAGAACAGCAACAGCCGGGCACATGAGACCTTACTGTGATCGTTAATATTTTCTGCAACTCAGGCATGGAAAGAGAACAATAGTCTTTGAGGCCTGTGTTTGATGCTTCTCCGACCGAAAACGCATATGAGCAATAATTGTACTTTTTGTACAGCTATTGTCTCAACTTGTAATCTCACATTGTAGTCGGTAAATAGGTACCCTCTTCCTGGGATAAGTGCCTTGCATGTGTGCCCTTATAGTTAGTCAGTATGTGAACATATAGTGTCCTTGTGTCCATGTCCAAATCATGAAAAAGTAGCCCCATGTTCTGCGCACAAGAGGTGTGCCCCTCGAGCCATTAGGAACTGTCTACGGTACTACGGTAAAACCTACGCTACAAAACTCTAGTCTTCCCGCCCGGCTGGGTTTGCCGCAAAAGAAGGATTAACTAGAGATGACGTCATATGCCGTGACCTCTCGCGATAGATCTGTTATGACCAGAGTCCTAAAATTAGGGAGTCGAGTGTTATGAGAAAGTTCATCTGCATACGCGATGAACTCATCCTTCCTCTGGTGTCCTTCGGGCTGTAAAGACAATTTTCTGACTATTCTGGGGTCTGAATCTCACATGGCATTTCTAAAGTCTTGCACATACTCCAAGAGGGTGTCTGAAGTGGTGGGTTGCACTACATCATCGGTTGCTAGTGTGACCAGAGATTTCATGTATGGAACATAGCTGTCGTTTAACTCTGTCAGGTTGTTTATTGTAAAGGCCATCTACAAACCAAGGTATACAAGCTGTACGAGACTCCCACATATTTTTCACATAATGTAAAGATGAAATCAATGTCATTTTAGGCAAAGACTGCTCAACAAATGGGAGAGAAGGAACAGTGTCTAGTTCACCCCAAGAGAGCTAGGAAATTATGGAAGCGGGGCTGGATATGTTTTTCTAATGGCACCTTTTCTTAATTTCATTTACAGCATTTGCTTTATTTTTTGTACACTAGATCTGATTGGAAAGAGAAATGTATTTTTGAGATATCTTTGTACTCTTTTCACAGATCATTTAACCCCGAATAGAATAATGTGACCTAATTTTGATTGCAAGAACCTCAACCACCATGAGGAATAGATATGGGGATAACGGACATCCTTGACGTACTCGCGATTTGAAATAAATTGATCTGAAATGTAACCGTTATTGATAATAGAACTTGTTTTTTTTCATACAGAACCTTAACTTCATGTTATTAGTTACGGTCCAAAGTTTCTAAAATATTCTAAGTATTTGAAGAGGAGATGCCACCTCAGAGTGTCGAAGGCTTTTTTTTTAATCTGCTACAAATACTAACCGAGGTTAGTTTTGTTGCTCGTATTGCTTAATTGTATCAAGTAATCTTTTAATATTATCGCCTGTGTACCTGTCTTTAATAAATCCCGTCAGATCATTTTCAATTATGTCTGCATTAAGTTGCTTAATTCTCAAAGCAATATACTTGGATAAAATTCTAGTATCACATCCTATAAGAGTTAGGGGCGCCAATTTCCTATGGCGGTTGGGTCCTTGTCAATCCCTTTATTATCTTTTTTGAGAAGCAGCAAAATGAGCCCTTTTCTTTGAATGTCGGACAAACAACCGTTAGCAAAAGAATAAATAAAAAAAGTATCATTGCTTTTTTGAAAATATCAAAAAGGTATTGTATACTTCTATGGGTATGCCATCAAGTCCCGGTGATTTCTTAGACTGAAATGAAGAGATTGCATTTTTTTAGTTCTTCTCCACATATGAGCCCTTTACAAAGTTTCTGCTGCTCATTGGATAATCGTTTTCCATTGTCCTGGGGGAATTAATGTTTCTAACTGCAGAATTCTCAACAAAGTGATAAAGTAGCCTAAAATTTATTTTATTTTTATTTATTTATTCCACTTCACAGAATTCCACTTCACAGAAGTTAAAATTCTGAGGGGAGACGGCAACAGGAGCAGTATGTTCCTCTCCGAGGCCGACAGACACATGAAAATACACACTACTAATTAGTACAAGCAATTAAAAAATATAAAAACAAATACAAATAAAACAAGCTAAATAAACAGTCGCTAGGGGGACAAACAGATGGCACATCGGCAAGTGGAGGTCCAGGTACATACATTTTCCGTTGTAAACCTGTCGTTTAGGCGGCAAGAGTAGTGAGATATTAACAATTTTTACAGAGTTTAAACTGAGACTTGAGTACATGTGCTGGCGGATATATATGTAACGGTAATTTGTTCCAGATAATTTCAATGCGACTAAAGTAAGAATGTGTAAATGTTTCGGATCTACAAGGACGTGGTACAAGCTGGTATTGGTCAGAGTAGCGAAGTGATCTACCGGGTATTGAAATATTAAGTACATGATGAACAAAGGCAACGGTTGGATTCTGGCTAGTCTTTCCCTGTAGTTAACTTCATAGTTATTACATATACACTTGCTAGCATGTCTTTGTACACTTTCTACTTTGCGGAGAAGAAATCTGGTATGCGATGCCCAAACCTGACAGCAATAAGCTATATGCAATATCACAGGTGCACGGTACAAATTGAGTTTAACTGAGAAAGGGGGCGTTAAGTCCTACAGATCTCTTAATCATTGCAAGTGTGGAGTTACATTTAGACACCTTCCTATATATAGTAAGTACATGTGCGTTCCATGAGAGAGTTTGTTGAACATGAACACCTAGGTCATCATAACTGGTGGATCGCTTGAGTACAGAATCTGCAATACTATAGGGGTAATGAACGGGAGATGGTTTACGAGTAATACTAATCACTGTACATTTAGAAGGGTGAAATTTCATCTGCCATGCATCCCCCCAGGCTACAAGACGATCGAGGTCCGATTGAAATCTGATACAGTCAAAAACGGAAGTAATTTCTCTAAAACACTTGGAATCGTCCGCAAACATAGCCATACGACCAAACTGAACACAATCCGGTAGATCATTAACGTATAGCAGGAATAAAAAAGGACCTAATATGGATCCCTGACAACACTGGTAAGTATTGGACGTCTGACCCTCAACGACAGTTCTCTGTAAACGGCCTGAAAGGTAGTTGTCAAATAATGCAATAAGCTGGCCAGAAAACCCAAAAGAGATTAGTTTATGCACTAGGAGTTTATGAGAGACACTGTCAAAAGCCTTACAGAAGTCCAAGGATATTACATCTACTTGCCCAGATTTGTCCAATACTACTCCAATTTCATCGTAAACTTCCAATAATTGAGTAGTAGTGGATTTTCCCTTAATAAAACCATGTTGAAGGGGATATAAGGTGTTTGACAATAACGGATAAAGAGAGCTAAGGATACACCTTTCGAAAACTTTGCTTGTAATACATAATAAAGAGACTGCTCTATAATTCGACACAACACTCTTATCCCCTTCTTCTTAAAAACAGGAGTGATATTAGCTTTTTCCACATACTTGGAATTTTAGCGATGTTCATACACAGTTTAAATAGTTTTTCCAGGGAAGGGTCTAATACACCCGCACATCTGTTTAAAACAATAACAGGTAAATCATCAGGTCCAGTGGCCTTATTTACATCCAGATTAGACGAAATATGTTCAATACTGTTGACAGAGAAGTACACATAAGAAATATCAGGTACAGTAATGTCTACGACAGGTTGGGCAACGTGGGTTCCTCCTCCGTGTGATTAAAGACGGAGAAAAAGAACCTGTTAAATATGTCGACCTTATACTGAGGAGACTCTGCATAGATATCCTGAAGTTTCAGTTTGTTAGGAAGGGATTTAGACTTGGTTTTGGTACGAAAAAATGACCAAAATCGTTTGGGATTCTCGACCACTACATCACCTAAATCATTGATATACTTCGAGTACTTTTTGTTCAACATTTTCTTCAGGATGTTTCGTAGGCGTCCAAATTTGACCCAATCACACTGTCTGTTCTTTTTGCTTTAGCCCAAGCTGTACGTTTGCGTTTTTTCAGGTGTCTCACCTCGGAGTCAATCCATGGAGGAGCAGTTGAATCTTTAACTATTATTTGTGGAATAAATTTGTCCACAGCTGATTTGACCTCGGATAACCAGCGTTCCCAGGTAGTGTCAATACAGCAGTTAGCATCAATTATTTCAGACAGAGGCAGTATTTTCAAATAATTCGGTCTAATAATTTGGTCTAATTGAATTTCGATACTCAAACATAGCCTCTGGGGGGAGGGTCATGTATCGGTACCATGCTCCATCACCTTGTTAATGTTCTGTTGACAGCCATTGAATATGCGTCACATCCACATGCCTGCAATTTCTTTAGATAAATTGAACAACATTTAAATTGTGAAATGCCTCGGTTGTTTGCTATTCCTTAAAGTTGAAAGTTGACTATACATAGCCTATAGTTATGAACTCATGTGGTACAGCACACCAGTACTAATCTATTGCTTAGGGAGAGCCTAAGTATAAAGAAAAAAAATCATTTAAAAACTCAACTGTTTCCTGTGTATGGCTGTAGAGTTTTGTCACATGTGGCATTTCCTGCCCTGTTTCTGTAGACTTCCTTCTGCTCCTGTGCCATGTCCCTCCAGACACAGACAGTCTCCTTTGTAACAACATTACCTGATTTACCTTGAAGGATATTATGTGATAATTATAAAGCCACTCACAGTGTGCTTGCCATGCCTTTGGCAGCGTGCTCCAGCTTGACTAAATGGAGACAATGCTGGGCTGGTAATTTCACCAATGGAGGGGTAATAACGATGACATGGCTGTTTTGTCCAGGAAAGGCCTTCGTCTTTTGTACATAGCTACAGGTTTTTCAGTTGTCAGAATTTAGTGAAGTATTGAGTGTACTTCTTTAAAGGCTTTAGTTTACCCTGGGCTAATCTAAGTACATTAGAGCTGCATGCCACTTAAAAACTTCATTATTCTTGCCGAAATATGTACATCGCATCTACCTTTTGTGCTATTGAATTTGCTGCTGTTATTTCCACCACCAAGCGCATGAGAAATGCGCCTAATTTTTTATCCTATTCATATGTTTATTCAAGAAAATACATCACAAATTCAGCTCATTACAAATTCAATTAATTGATTTATTATTATCGACACACATACATCATACCCGCATGTTTATTCAAGAAGATATCACAAACTTGGCAAACATGACAAAGTCAACCAGTCTAATTCATCAGTGTAATCCACGTGGAAACTAAACGTCACTTCTAATTTCCAGGCCGTCTTCCCCCACCCCAGTCTCGCGACTGGTTCCTTACATACGGACGATACCCATAAGCACCATCTGCAGACGCTACAGGACAGTGTATTCCTGCTTTATAAACAGTATCCGGTACAGCATTAGCAAGTATTCTGATCTGAGAAACAGGCCTCTAGGAAGCTGTTGGCTCAAACAACACTATTCCTGCTTTCTGAACAGCATTCAGTACAGCATTAGCAAGTATTCTGATCTGAGAAACAGGCCTCTAGGAAGCTGTTGGCTCAAACAACACTAGCTCTGGTCCTTTAACCGATATTGATGTTTGAGGGGATTCTATACCTCGGTTGTTGGTAGGCTGCACATTGAGTGAGGCTGGTGGAACCGGTTACCTGTACGAATTTAGCAAGCCTATTTTGGAATTGTAGAATTCTACTTGTGCTTCATGGTTATTACTACAGTTATTCCCGATATTAGAGCCGACAAAAATCTTTAAACTCGGCCTAGTCCATGGAATACGCTTGTTGTTTTCGCGGCCGTCCTCTGGCACATTTTTACAACCTCGGACACAGATCTGTTTCCTCCACTGGTCAGGTGGGGTCAATACTGGGTTTCTTGCCATTATGGTTTTTAATGTGTTTTGACAGATAAGACCTGTCAGCTGTTTTGCATGAATCTACACTCTGCAGTCGTCCTAATGATTTCATTAAGAAACAACCTTTGGTCACACATTGCTTCCTTTCTCTCCGTAAACTGTTGTTGGAATAATATCCGAAAAGGTTTCGAGGCATTTCTGTCTACTTGTTTAGGATGACTTAGGCTCAATTTTTACTTCTAAAGCCTTAACAGCTGAACAACATGAGGGGCGTTTGTTTCTTTATTACCTTTGCCAAGTAGGCGTCCACTTAAAATCAATTGGCCAATGAGGCTGACCAGGCGTTTGTCGGCTGTTTGATTTGTCGCTTTTTTTCAGCCCTCGGGCAGGTGGTAGTGTCGATCTGTTGAGAGAACAAAGCGTTGATATTTTATTGTACTATCTGATTGCTCAGTAACGGAAATACAAGCAGACCAAGTGCTGCATTAGGATGATGTGTATGCGAGTCAGTTGTGCCCCTGACAGATCCAGTGCTCATTCTTTTTCCCTTTCGCTGGGAGATTCCTCAGCCAAGTGCTCGGGAATCGCTTCATCTGCTGCTCGGCGAGTCGGACTTTCTTCCATCGTGTCGTCTTCTCCTTAACGTCGTGTACGAAGGCATGAAAATTAAGATATCCCACTCCATGCTGTCAGCCGTTGACCAGAGGGATGCCGTGTAAAACACAGCTTGCTTCTCGAGAAGTCGAGGCGGGCGTGACAGGCGTCTGTCTTTCCCTGATAGAAGACCTTGGGAGGGAGCAGGGTCCCAGACAGGCTGAAGGCCAGGAGCAGCGTGATCTGGCGCTTGTCCTCCAGGAAGCTTATGTCTCAAACGTTGGTGAATGGAGGAGATGGTTGCGTGCACTTTCGAAGCAATTGATAGGGAGAATGCCAAACAAAGGCATAACCGCATTCCTCTAAAGATTTCCGTACACCAGATGCCCAACATTTACTACATAGTCCATCTAATTATAATTGACTTAACAGGGGGGTGTGCGTCGGCATTGAGACTCCCAGTTGGCACATTTAGGCGTATTATGATGAAATGTTTAATGGCATTTGGGGAAGCATCTAAGTGCAAAGGGTACCTCCCTAATTCAGCCCGTGCTGCAAGATTACAAGCTGTTTTAGGTACGTTGAGAGATTGTTTGCAGAATTTTAAATGAACAGATTCGATTGGACAAGAGTTCGAGGTTTTGAATGACCCCCAAATTTCTGATCCATAAAGCAAGATAGGTTCCACACAAGAGTCGAAAAGCTTGTTTGTAACGGACAATGGGGCATCGGCTTTGTCAATGGATTGTCTAACTCCAAACAAAGCTTTCAGCTCCTTACTATAAATGTATTTGTGTTTGGCTTTGAATGTACCAGCTCACATATCAGTTAACAATGATGCCTAAATAACAATAAGATGATACTATTTCAACTGCATTATTATCAAACAAAAAGGGACAGTCTTTTGGTAAACGACATCCCTTTGAGAACACAATAATTTTTTTCTTCTTAAGATGCAGGTCTTTTTGCCCTTCCGCGCATGGAGTAAGGTGGGTCGATCATTTTCAGTGGTGTCCATCGTGTACACGTCTGCGAACGCCATGTAGTGGTCTCCACTCGCATCCAACTGTGGCTCCGGCCCCACGGTCCTTGTCAAGGGTTAGAGCCTCACGGCATTCTGGGTCACTACAATTTTGAATCTAGAAACTACAAAGGCATACAAGATTTAAAAAATTATATTGGTAAATGTATTTCAAAACAGTCAAGACAAGTAAACTGTATCTGTGGCAGATGTTAATTCCAACATTAAATTTAGAACAGTTTAGGGCAGTTTCCATCCATTTATAGTGGCATGTGCTCTCTGAGTTGATGTAAATTCTTCATCTTCTGTGTACAATTGTATTTGTGCTAATATGATTTGTCTGTCTATTTTCATCAGTCTTTTCAAGCTTGTTTTTTTTCCGACCTAGAAATAAAGTGATGTTGTCCCCGCTCTGGCAGCGTAATGCGAGTAATGATCTCATATCTAGATTTTTCCTGAGTTCCATCACAGTCAAGTTTCGATACAATTCGTTGTTGGATCACTTTTCTTTATTTTTGTCTTGTTCGTAGACTTTGTCCAGGTGATTCGTTTGCAGTTTATAATTTAAACGTACTTTTGTAAGCTTTCTTTTATAACAAATGCCAACCATGCAAACTTACCAGCCGAAAAGCTCTAAATTTGACTTAACGAGAAGAGGCCTGATGTTTCATCCCTCTCACAATGTGGTAATTTATCCTTCTCTCACGGAGTATATAATGTATCTCGCCACCTGTGTCGAGTTATCTAACATAATGTGGTAGTGGTTTCTTCTCAAATAGCTCATTAATATCCTTATTGATCCAATTGTCACCTAGTCGGTACAAAAATAGTTGTAATTTTGTATTGAGACAGGAATTTTTTTCTTCTGTACCAGCTACTTTCCGAAGTACTTCATAGTCATTTTGTACATTTCCACATAGTTTTCATCGAAATTTCATACTGCAGTGAGCTGTCTGAGGATATCATTTAGACATCTTTGTATTCTAGCTCTCAATACTGTTAACTTCATGACAGAAACTTAAATGTTTTAATTCCTTCTCATCATTAAATACAAATGTGATTGCCGTGTGTCCCTTCGAAACACTGCAGTGTAAATGTCGTGTACCAAATAGTTCTGCATCTGTTGAGCCAACTAACTTCTTATGTTTGAGGACTTCAGTCTCCAGGGCATGAACTTCCTCCATATAATTTATTTTATTGTGATATTCAGGAAAAAGACGTGTGTTTAACCTTATGTAGCTTTATAAACTTCAAAGCATCTTCAGTGCACGTGGTATAAAGGACTGCTCATGGCGCTTTGTTCTGCTAAATGCCGGGCGTGCCTGTTGGCTACGTCTTACACTGTAAGTGCCTTGTGGCCTGACAAACGAAATGGTTGAGAGGGCTGTCCGAATCATTAAAGATACGTTGTACGGTGCGTACAGTGGCCATGTCACGTCTCAAGGACAGAGGAGACATAACAGGAATTCAAGTAATCCTACAACATCTCTTTTACACCATTGTGTTCTAAATTACAGTCTAAAACAACTATACCTATAACATCTCAAATTCAATACATAAATGCCATGCAAAATGTCATACGATTTGGCTATTGAATCATGTTTACACGAAACCGTTGGTGCTTCACCAGCCAATACATGGACACGTTCTTTGTTCAGGTTTGTAGTTGCAGACGTGGGGACGCCGTCTACAGCCCAAATGACACACGTTGTTTGTTATACTCTCCGCTATGGGTTCTCCTCTGCTACTGCCCTATCATCATTGATAGAGTTTACTAAAAGGAAGAACCTCTCCATGTCTGGTGACATTCTGCTGTCTCATGATGCCAATGGCCTGTAATGACAGACTAAAGATGCTCATTATCCTCTCTTCATGGTTCCTAAAGCTCCTGGGGGAGCGTTCTCGCACATACCAACATATCCAGAACAAGCATGATTAACATGCATATCAGTGACACCTGCATACTTTACATATCATGTGAGCCTATAATCTGAGCCCCCGTCGCTGTACTAGCACAATATGGGCAGTCCCAGCTTGCTGTACGTTACCTTCCTTTGTACAATCGCGTAGTATTTCTCCTTGATGTCTAGCCATGAGGAACTATGGGGGAGAGGGCTGAGAGTTTACAGCACGCAGTCTGGTGTTGTATCACTGGAATCACCACTTTGGAAGAAACTGAAACATTCTCGTCAGAATACCAGGGTCTCGTCAGGATACCGCGGTCTCGTCCTTCCTTCTTGGGCTTCAACCGCTGATCGGGGTCGACTCGACCGTATGATAGGTACAAGGAAATGAGCAATAATTTAATGAATACGGTATAGCAATTAAGTATATAACATCAAAATACAAACCTTGCTTTTTTATGATACGTACTTCTCTGTTTACAAATATCATATTAACTTATTATTATCATACACATAGTACTTAAGGTGAGGATTAATTTTATCTTTCTCCACTTCGACGTGCATGTACTCGGAAACATTTTTTTTGTAAAATACAACTATTACCCTTGCTAGACCCAAAACCTTTTGTTGAGCCGCTTGTGCGTTAGTAGAAATGAAGAGCGCTAGATTCCAGAAAATTTCACACGAGGCATTCTTCGCTAACTGCTCCTCGCGTTCCGGACGGCTCCGAACGAAATGGGTAGAGTAACAAGATGGGTAAGAAAGGGTTTGTTAGGTTATTACGGTTGACCAATTTATCTATTTATTTCATTTTCAAACACCTGGATAGCCCAACTCAGCTTTGACAAGTTGATTTTCAGTGGGGCCCAGTTTACAGAAATAATAAAACAGAAGTAACAGAGAATTGTATGTAAAACATAAATAACTCATGTATTTATTTTGTATAATTTGGTTATCTGAGATTACTTAGAATCTCAAACAAAACCGTAGAGAACAAATCAAAATCGTTGTCCGTTACTCAAAAGTCATTGATCGGTCAAGGTCGGTTATTCATGTGGAGGTCAGAGGTCATATGTCAGACTGTAAAGATTGTATGTTCTTAAGAGCAGCTTTAAAACCTTTTAATGAAGTCTGTTGCATGATGTTTTGTGGAAGTGAGTTATAACAGTGTACCCCACGGAATGCGAATGAGTGTTGCCCTGAAGTGGTTTTGAAGAAGGGTAAGTATAGCCTGGTATTGTGGTGGTGAAAATTGTAGTTATGCAAGAAGGTGGATGAGAGATATGTTGGTGCTAGCCCTTTTATGCACTTAAAAACCATAACGCATGTATGATCCCTTCTTCTGTCGGTGAGATGCTGGCAGTTGAGTTGAAGATGGAGGTCGAGGACACTGCTGGCCTGCTGTCTCTGTTGCAGTACTATATCCTGGCGGCACGATTCTGCAGTACTTGGAGTTGCCGTTGTCTTCCCACTCCGCAGCTTTCCCACACGGTGTCACAGTAGTCCATAAAGGGCAACACCATTGATTTGTACAACAAGTCAGCTACATTGACTGTAAGGCAGGGTCTAAGACGCCTGAGTAAAGCCAGTCGTTGCGTTACCTTAGTACATAGTTTGTCAATATGTTCGTTCCAGGTCAGTTTACAAGCAAGGACAACTCCTAGGTAAGAATCGACTCTTTCTGTTATGTCATTACCAATGACAGCGCAGTGTAATTAGAAAAAGAAGCCGAAAAGAATAATAAGTAACTTAACAAAATATAAATAGCACAAAAACAAGAATTGAAGAGGCTTTGCGATACCATCAGTAACTAAGCAGATGGTCTCACTAGCCCGTGTAATGTCTAACAAAAAGAAATCTGTGCACCTGTTTCTTGGGAAGTTTCATAATCAAAAAGTCCAAAGGTCATGTTGTGTTTTCTTTTTCTCAGTATAAAGTCACGGTTCTTATTCTTGAGCACATCGCCTGGAACTTCGTCAATTTTAATCAGTTCTTTTTCGTCATCCTCAAAATTGGCTGCCTCTTGCAAACCCCCTACCACTCCAGGTACATCATCATTATAGTTGCCTGAACAACGTTAAAAAAGAATGGGTTGTATAAAACATAAATGAGATGTAAATTTATTATGTTAATTGTATACCAGTTATGCTAGTGATTTAGCTTCTAAACAATGTCAAGACTACACAAAGTTAGCGAGTTTGAGTCATACAGCTCCAGTTTTTTTATTATTATTAACCAAAAAGGAAAGCGAAAGAAAATCCTAAAAGGGAAACATACCCACATACCCACCTGGATCAGGGAATACTTTATACATCAGATCAAAGATTCTACTAGGTAGTATTCGATCAGATGTATCATCTCACCCACCAAGCAGTAATTCCTAGCTGGCTCTTTTTCAGGAAATAGACTTTTCGTTTCACGAAAAATAATTTATGCCTTCTTCTCTAGCCGACACCTTAATAAAGAATGGGGATAACAATTCATACGTATCACCCCTACGGGCCTTGGGCTTTACATTACTCTCAAGAGCGATTTACAGGCAAACAACAAAAAGAAAAATGGTCGATGTTCTGACGCCCTGCTTCCCCGCCAACGCTGCCGGATGCTTCAGCGGCGCCTGCGGTTGTAGCTGGAGTACGGTTGGGGCCGAGGGCCTCTCGGCCCACGAGGCTGGGCGCGTCGCCGGGTGGACGGGCAGTCCCTCGCAAAACCCCTCACATGTTCTGCACTGGTCCGCTGCGATGCTTGAGACGGGCCCCTGGCTGGGGGCACATCGCCGCGGAGCTGGTGGTGTGGGGTGACGTTGTCCCGCGTTGCCTTGCCCTGGACACATTGAGGGGCAAAAGAGGAGAAAAAGAGGCGCACGAACGCCCGTGTTAACCCAACGTTAACTGCCTACACTCCATTCTGTGCGCAAGCAGAAGCAAAGACCCAAGTCTGAGGCTCCCGCAAAGGTGAGCTTAACAAATAAACAATTACTTTTAGTGAACGTCGGCGTTTTCCGTGCCCCCCAACCCGATGATTGGCATCGTGGGGCCGCATCTGCAGAGTCAAGAACGATCATTACCTTTGCGCCATTTGTTGGCCAACTCTGCTATGGCCGCCTGTTCCGGGTCCCCCACGAAACTTACAACCAGGGCCTGATAGTCTCCGGGCCCGGCCTCCACTGCTGCATCGAACGCCGAGGCCGCAAAAGCCCACTTACGGGCGTTGGGGTGCGCCGACGCTCTAGCCGCCTCCTTCAAAGCCCTGAGCAAAGCCGATATAGAGCTGGGGTCGAAGGCTAGCCCCCGATCCTGTTATGATTATCGAGACAGTTCGTTAATCATGGGCCATGACAAGGGCCTCGAGCTCGCCTAATCGCGTTTTCCGCGTACTCTAGAGTGCTTTGATTATCAAGGAGTTCGCCCCAGAGTACGCGACCAGGCCTGCAAAGCCGCGCTATGCTTGCTGGGAGCTGGCGGCGCAGGATGACCTGACGGCCCCCGGGTGCCTCGCCGCGTACGCCCTCGTCTCTCGGAGAAGTCTCTGTCTCCCTGGCCTTTCCTTGATTCTCCAGCCTTTCGGTACGCTCCCTCAACTCTCGTAGCTCCTGCATAACAGCGATAGGGAAAAACAAAGCAAGAACAACTTCAGTTTTCTTTCTAGGGAGTGACAAGCCGAATAACATCTCAAACTGTGTAAGTCCACCTCGCGTCATGCGTGTTAACAACTCATTGACATTCAGAGGGGAGGGTACCGCATGTGTCCTGGCCCAGTACCGGCCTTGTCTCGTGCCGTGGAAAACCTAAGTTTTGGACATGTAGAGAGTTCGAGTCAGGGTTTTCTTATATGGGAATCGTCAATCATTACTGTTAATGCAATTGATATCTGGGCGTCTCGTCACTGAATCAGCGGTTGCAATATTTACATGTTTTTTGAAGCTGTTGTGATGGCCCCCTTACGCTTTTGTAGTATAACAGGTTCCCGTGTGGGAACAGGTGTAGACCGTCCCTATCAAAGTAGGCGGGAAAGTAATAGATCATTTCATCCTAGTTCTAAGAAAACTAGGTCCGCCTGCGAGATATTGGCGCAAATTCGTCCGAAGTTCGCCACTTTTCTGCCGGAGAGGTAAAGTCATTTAACTACAGTATTCTTAAGCCAAAAGTCACGGGTTACTGATCCGACAACATGCCGTAGCCGTGCGATTTTAAACAAACGCATCCAAACTACGGATAAATTTATTTATTCAGAATTGCAACATGACAATACAAAGTGTGCACTAGTTAGCAAGTATGCTGATAGCGTGCACACCTAACACATACCTGGACATATGACATAGAAAAACAACAATAAATAGTTAGAACAAGATATATACACAAATAACAATTATCTAATAAATTACACCTATAATTAAAATCAATTATTTTATAACTATACAGTAAAATGAATATTAAGTGTGGCTCAGTGGAAGAGGCACAAAATATTTTTGATTGGGCAATGAATGTTTGGAGTGCATCTGTGAGTTTCGTATTTATATCAAATTTATGAGCTGGAGAACCCTGGAGCAGGACAGATGTGGTTAGGTGATGTTGAGTACTACGGATAAAAGAGTGTCCTATGACCAAGACTGTCAGGAGTCTGTCCGTGGTACCCTCACTCTCCGCCATGTTTTCAAGAATACGATCGAAAATGAAGAAATAAACCTACCGCAAAATGGAGATGCAAACTCTTGGAAAGTCAGCACATAGCTGCAAGTTCCACCTTCCAAAAATCCTCACAAACAAAATTTTGATCAAATATCCAAGAAAATGACCCGCGGCCTTCTGCAGTGTTTTGGAAAGCATCGAACTGCGAGCACTAATCCGTCTGACAGAGCACACGGTTTTTACGGACTCTGATTGGTCAGTTCGTTGGGACTCAGAGTCACTTACAAGTTCCAAATAAGGAATACCCGCGCTTCTACGAAATGTGAGCCTAGCGGGCTGGAGTCGACCATCGTATCCGGCATAAATTTGTATTTCTTCATGGCAGTCACGACACTTTGCTCTGCCTTGCTGACCATCTTTGGAGAAGTCTGATTGTAAAACATTGGGTATTAGAATGTTAGAAGAATATGAGAGTTTGTCACCTGAGTAGTCTGTTGGGTACACGCTGTTCACATTATGTCCATTTTTTAGGTTTGCAGTTCAGGTTCAGTGTTTGAGGAAGTTTCTCGACCGTTAGACTGCGTCTCGAGCTCAGTGGTGGTATCTGGTAAAGTACTTATTTTCTGTAGCTCTCGGTATTGTTGTTGATTTAACGATGTTAGTACTTTTGTGTCTGGACAGTTTGTTCGGGTCTACATCATTCCATAGGGAGTCGGCGAAGACTCTGACTTGTGTCGTCGCATCCCTTGTATTCTCGGTTGGGGTTGGCGCCACTCCGTTCCGTTCCCTCGGGCTGGGCGGCGGGTCCTGTTTGTGTCCGTAGCTATAGCCGAGTTGTTATTGTGTCCCTGTCCGTCATTGTCGGCGGCCGTCCCTCTGTCAGAAGTGGTCTCTATTGCTTCACTGTTCACGGTCTATTGTCTCAGTACCTCCAGGTACTACCAGGCCATTGTCATGTCCGCCATCTTATCCCAGGGACTCACAGACGACTTTGTTGACAGCTTCTTTCACATTTGGGAAATGCTTTCAGCATACCATTTCGATCCTTTCCCATGCAACAGAATAGTTCCAGTGTGGTAGAAATGAATGGTCAGGATTTTTCTCCGGATTTAGTAGGATCGGTGATTGCTAGCTGAATATCTTTGCCCTTCCAAGTAAACTCGTATCCAGTATTACTTCCAAGCGATCCATTGAAGTAAGCGTTGTTGGTATCTATCCACATAGGAAGGACTCGAAATTAATTTTTGTGAATAGGTTCACAGGTGCACCAAACCTAAAGAATTGGGAGCACAAAATATTTTGGGGTGCACCATAAAAAAATTCTTACTACCCCTCTGAAACGGGAGCTAACTTAAATGTCAGTAATATTAAACAAGTACTATAGCAAACATTTTATTGTTTTCCTTACATGCCAAGCATATCCTGTATATATGTACCATTATAATTATACATTTAATATATACAAAAATGCCTACAAAAATATTTGGGTGCACCTGTGCACCCACAAACGAAAAAAAAGGGTGCACAGCTCGAAATTTGGGTGCACATTGCACCTGCACCCACAATTTCTAGCCCAGCTAGGGCCACAGCAGGTATGGATCTGTATGGATGACATCAATGCGCACATTTTTCAAAATGTTGGAATTTTGTTTTTCGGGGGGTCTTTTTTTCCCTATCGAATTAGATTTGGAGTCTCTGGAGGATGTCATCCATAAAATTTACTAGTACTTGTGTAGCCTAGGTTCTATGACTATGTACATCTACTTTAACAAAAAAAATAGAGATGTCACTTCAGTCAATCGAAGAACCCAGTTCAAGAGTCTTACGTGCAATACAGACCTGGTGCAGTTGAAGTTGAAGTCAGCTTGTAACAGTGTACACGTGGTCAGACTGAAGCAAAATCTAGCCGGTAAGCCGCTTGGAGGGAATGTTAATTAAGACAATTTCAATCCCCCGGATGTTGATGAGTTGACCAATCAGTGCGCAGCTCTGGGGTCATGTGAACCCCTCCCTGCATGCACCGCGCGCAGTAAGATATTCGACAACAAAAGCTGGCTTCATTTTCTTTACATGGTTGCGTTGAACTCATGTTTGCCAGAGTAGAGTGGCCATCTTCCAGTTTGATAAACACGCCGAGGTGCTTCCTTGTGTTCCTGTCAGAAGGCAGAATGCAGATAGTCCACTTTCAGCTCGCTTGTCCGAAAAAGTGTGCTCTTTGTTGTCACAGTCGAATTCTGGACAGTCCATGTAAATGCATGGACTGTCCCCAGCAGCCCCGTCTTTCTTCCTTAAGACACCGACTGCTGCAGCAGTTGGAAAACAAATATATTATGTTTATGCAGAACAGGTTTTATGGCAATGCGGTAAATCTTGTTTTAAGACTTTTCTTAAAACTATAGGATAGCCTCTGGTGCAGACCTTGCCAGTGAAATTTTGTTGCAACTACAATTGTGACAGCTTGATCTTTAACCTCCTCCTATCCACTTTTCTTGTGACACTTACTAGTGCCACATCAAGTATGGATTTGTATAGATGACATCAATGAGCACATTTTTTAAAATGTAGGAATCTTGTTTTCTTTGGGCCTTTCTTCCCTATCGCATGAGATTTGGCGTCTCTGGGGGATGTTATCCATAAAATGTACCTGCTGTGGCCTAGGTTCTATGTACATCTGCTTTCGCAAAAAAAATCTTAAGGGTTTTCAGACGTCTCCTCTATTTGGTATTAAGTCAATAAGAACCCAGTTAAGCTATTTGACAACAAAAGCTGGCTTCATTTTCTTTACATCACAGCTTTAAATTTACCAAAAGAGCTCCTTGATTTACCTCATGTTTGCCAGCGTAGAGTGGCCCTCCGAAAGTTTCACGAACACACCAAGGTGCTTCCTCATGTTCCTGTCGGATGGGAGGATGTAGAGCGTTCACTTCAGCCCGCTTGTCTAAAAAGGTGGGCTCTTGGTGGTAATCGTTGCATCCTGGACGGTCCATGTAAACGCATGGACTGTCCCCTGCAGTCCCGTTTTTCTCCCTTCAGATCAGACACGGACTGAAAAAAATTCAAATGACATTCTATCACTTAAAATCCTGATCATGTCAGACGTGGTACAATAATTACATGAGACCAATTTATTTCTACATACTTAACTGGGCAGTGCTATGTGCCTATAATTAGGAATCATAATTATTATAGCCTTCTTGTTTATATGAGAAACAAATGCTAGAATAGACGTCTATGATGGGACTTTCATATGACAAACAATCATTGAATAGTGATTTGTGCAAATAAGGACCATGGGGAAACCTTTTCAATTGGCCATGAATCATGGCCATAAAAGTCAGTTAAATCATTTTACATTTGGTGTATATAAGATGTATGTGTATGTATATGTTTGTGGTACTGTTTTTGTATCGATCACTTTTGAAAACAATCCCAAGTTTATAACAAAACCGTGCATAATTCTTACATAACTTAAATTCTTTTTGATAACTGAATTTATGAATATTCAAACAACTTAAAAACTACTCATATTAGCCATGACAACCTACCTCACCACGTAATCCCCACACTGCAACGGACACTGTATGGTCTTTTCTTGGCAGAGGAAGCTTGTGTGTTTCTCGTAATGTCCCTGCACCATTGATTTCTGGCAGCAGTAGCAGTGCACTCCGGCATCGGGGCATCTTCTCATGGTCCCGACCACGGGAAGCGCACTGCACGAAAAGTTGGATTTACCAAAGGTTGTAAACTCAGGTAATGTTGACTATGTACACAGTATCTGGCTTTACAATGGTAGTAAATAAAGGTCAATTGCAGCAATTTCCTTTACAACCGTTAAAAGTCCGGTATTATCGTACTTGACTTATTTACTGGCATTGTAAAGTTCAGAAGTGTTTATTAGAAAAAAAACGTCATGTGAGTTGTTGTTATGAATTAATTTTATTACTACACCAGTCTCTGAAATTATTGTGGCCGTACGATAAATGGCCTCAAATGCCCCACTCTCCCTTTAACGGCCTGACCAGAGCATGCCAAAACAAGAATTCCGAGACTTCATACCTCCCTGAAATATGGGCTTAATGTGTAAATGTAAATTTCCTCTTTAATTATGCAAATTACCTCCGCAATAACATGACATATGCATCGTGATGTATGTCGACTTTTGATTAAGTTACAGATGTCCCAAGTATGACATTCCCATTATTCACCATTAAGAAATCATAGAACATTTGCATAAATTATGCAAACTTAGGTCATCATTTGCATAATTAGTATCTGTTGATGTTCTGCCTGCCATAGGTTACATACATTACATGTATGAAAGTAGTATAATGTAAAACACTGTAATCATAGAATTTCCTCATTAATTATGCAAATGAAGTCCTCGTTTGCATAATTTGCATTTAATCATGTAAATCTCTCTCTCAGCTACCTACACACCAAAATTTATGAAAATATGTTGTTCCTATTTTGACTTATTGGCTTTTAAACATTTCGCCAGAAAGTGCCCTGCAGTTGCAGAACAAGCTGCTAGGGGGACCAATCTTACACCACTTATTCCTGACAGGAAAACCAATCTGTCACCAAAACATCAAGACCATAGCATTTTCAGGACAAAAGAAACAAAAACCGGAAGTTCTGCTGCAGTACCAAGGTCATCCACCAGGAAGCCCATATTTGACCTTGACGTTTATCTTCCTAAGACTTACCAACATACCAAATATTATCATAATCCATAAAGGCGTTCTGAAGTTATGCTGACCACAAAGTTGCGGAAACACACACAGACATACACACATACATATATACATACAGACACACCAAAACAATACCTCCATTTTTCATGGAGGTAAAGAAAATCCCGGTCTGAATAGGGTTTAAGAACATGTTTCACTGTTTCCTGAACTTTGTATTAATCTGTTTTAACTCACGCACTTAGAGGAAATGAGTATTTCCATATATAGTTACACTTTAAAATATATTTACCGTCCTACCACGGGTAACCCGAAGACGTGCAACATTAGCATTCCACCAATTCACCCCTAACTTCATGTGGCCTTAAATGAACTACCTGGCACAAAATCAAACGGCGATTTTACGCGGTCTGCAAACGCCATAACCATAACCAACTCCAGACCGCCATGGTAGGGGACGTGGCTGAGGTCACCGATCCCCTGGCACACTGTAAGGCCATGTCGATTTGATTATATGGATGACATCCTCCGGGAGCCCCAAAACTGATGCGAGCGTGCGAATAAAAAAAAGGTTTTGCAAAAAAAAAGTTCTTTTCATTATGAAATCTACGTGGTCATGAGGGTTTAGCAAATGGCACAGAATATGGTTTGGCGAATAATCTAGTCTACAAGTTCATTTCTTTACAATTTCGTCTTATTTCGTTTAATTTTGGCATTCTACGACATTGGTATAGTTTTTATTACTCCGTGAAGGAGGTCAGGACCTCCGGACGGAGTGTTGTAATCGGCTGATTTTTCATGTTCGCAGTCAAAACACTGGGTTCTCTTTGTGTAATCGGCACGCAATTTTATACGCCGTCTGCGGGCATGCCCGTGTTGATGCACGAATGTGTATTTTTGCCGTTGCTGCTTTCGCGGTCAATGTAATATCGCAGACGCACCCCTACAATTACGAGGCGAATTGGAATGGTTCAGAAAAACGCGTTGTTTGGAATAGCAGTGGGGTTCAAAAAGTTCATGCAGATACGGGGTGGTTTTTATAAGTGGTTCCAGATGTTTTTGCCCATGGTTAAGAGATGCCAAGTTTTTTGGAAGATGTTCGCAGCCAAAACGCATTCTTCCGTACGTCGCATTTCTGTGTAATTTCGCATGTGGTGTTGCATTATGTCCGGGATGATGCACGTCTTTTTATTTTTACCGTAGCTGTTTTGATATTGGAGTAAATGCTTATTTTCGAAACATCCCCATTTCTTTGAAATGGTTTCGTCCGTTTATGCAACTGTTACTGCGCTAATGACGACCAGTCGCGCTGTCCTGATACACCGCGAATGTGCGAGTGTTCCCTGTAGACAGTCCCGGGAGTCATTTTTTTGCACATTCCAGGAGCCAAACCAAAATACGTTCATGAACCGAGTCCAAAAAACCGAAACGTGAAAATCGGATGATCGGACCTGATGTACATTTCTCTTTCTATAGATTGTACACACAATACACACATCTTTAGATAATCTGGCCATGGCAGGTTAAAAAAAAGTAACCCTGAATCATACTAGATTAGCGTAAATGCATGTTAATGCGTTCAAAACAAGAAAAAAATTGTTTCCGGGTATTAATCTCTTGAATCACGGCGCTGAATATTGACGCAAAAATATTTCGGGCATCGCGCGCCCTTCCCGCGTCACGTGTAGGCATCTCGCATCTCTGATTGGTTGTTGCGTCTTAAGATGACTGAGCCGACGCGCGTTTAAACAATTTTTCTTTGTTCGATTTATCACACTTCACAGAGAATTGTCGCCAATGGCTACTTCTTTTTGTTGCAATATATAATACTTCACGGAGAATTGTCGCCTATGGCTTCTTGTTTTATTTTTTTTTGAACTTATGGTATATTTTTGCTCATTTTGCAACTGTTTTGTACGATTTACAGTATGGTTGAAATTTTTTTTTTTTGGAAACGGTCGAAAATTCATGCGCGCGCGGATGTCATCCATATAATTAAATCAACATGGCCTAAACTAGAAGTAAAAAGGCCACTGTTGTCAAGGTTAAATCGTTGGATGAAAGCCTTAGTACAGCATCGTGTATTTTTGTGATGTGTGTGGGCCTGCTTCTCGCTGACTTTGACCGATGTCATAACATGATTGAAGGAACAGGAAAAATATCATGACACATGGATACGAATGACATAAACATAGCTAGACTATACCAAATGTACAGTGCATTTTACGAGCAGGCGGAATGATACATTTGTACACTGCGCTAAGTGGCGCGCGCAGAGTACATCGGCCGAAGTGTTCGGCCGCAACGCACAGTGGCCGCAACGCACCCCGGTTCGCATCGGTTGTAGGATAGCTCCGTTGTCAATAGTAATTCGGGCTCAAAGTAGTGCGACAAAGTACTTGCATAATCGAGATTCTTGTGCGCACGACAGCTCAAGAGGTGGAAACTTCGCATCCTGTATGGTACAAGAATACGCCAGGTTTGAGTTTATGTATTAAATACTATGTTTAGGGGTAGCATGGACACTGGCAGAGCTTTGTAGTTGCTATACGTTGTTATTGGGTGGGCCGACTTTCTCTGTTCTTGCATCTAAGGACTGCATTGCAAGGAGCTTACAATGGCTACAATTAGTGGGGCTGATTCGCAAGGGTTTGCAGCGGCAGTCATTCGGCGCAAACGCAGGTGTCCTCAAAACGTATCCCAGGGGCCGCCATGGGACAGTAAGGTTTATAACCACTCACACTCTGAAGAACCCTTAGGCAATAGGTTTTATGGTTTGTAATGTTTGTGCGTGTACGTGTGCGGTGTTACTCTCCACAAATAATTCCACCCAATGTGGTTTCATAACTGAAGCTAGGTACTCATGTTCACCTGAGTGGAGTGAGGTAAGTTGTGGAAAATGAGTTTAAGTTAAGGGCACAAAGTGGTGACATTGCAGGATTCGAACCCGTAACGACCTTGATCAGATCAAAGTCCGAGTTCATGACAAGTCCAAAGTCCAAATCCTCACCAGTCCCATAGCAGTCAGGTGACTGCCGTCAGGGCAACAAGGCAGTCAACAAAGCTTTTCCACCCCTGGCGGTCCTCCGCTAGACTTGTTACCTGGTTTAAGAGTTGTCATGTCCGCTCATTCAAGTCGCTGGTCCAAGTCCTTCGTGGACGCATATCTTGAAGTGCATACAGGAGAGGGACCAGCAAATCGTCATGCGCAGAAGTAGAAGTGTGTACACCGATATGTGATATATTTTGGGACTTTTTACCGATGATATTTTTTGGATAGCATTTTCCAATCTACTTTGTATAGTATTAAAAATATAATCCAACATGTAATCAGAAGACGTGGTGAGGGCACACTCAAGTTTTTTTTTAACTTATATTAATGCCGCCACCAACATAGGGGACAAACGCAATACTCATTTTTACCTGGGCGAAGTGAGGAAAGTCATGTAAAGTGCTTTTCTCAAGGACACAAGGTCGATGGCATGTCAGGACTCGAACCCGGGACCTATTGGTTCCGAGTTGATGAGCACTCTGCCGCTACGCCACACGATCCCACGACATTTGGCACGGACGTTTGTTTACTAGTTAATCCAGATGAAGGTACACATGCACTTGCTTCACTCATTTAGATACATATCAAGAGAGTCTGAATAAATAAGATCTTTGATCCTTCTTGTTTCTCTATTGTTTCCACAACAAGAACCGCGCTATTTGATCCTTATTCTCTATTCTCAACAAGATCCGCGCCGTGCTTTGGCATTTGAAATTAGATAAGACAATAGTGGAAGACGTACATCAATACCGACATACTGCCACAATTGTGTACTATCACTACCACTATTCGTACCAAAGACACCTGACAAATCCAGCGTTGCAGTGTGGGTAAAGACGAGGTTTGAGATAAAGGTAAATGTATTTCAAAGTATTTCTAGTGTTTTTAGCATAGATTTCAATGGTTGTCCTTATGCTGGTCCCGGTCCTGGAGGTAAAATCAGATTTTTAACTTTCTTTGGCCTCGGTAAAAAGTTGTACTGTGTCATATTTAGGGGAGCGATGCTGATCAAATGTTCGAGTTGTATGTGTGTTTGTGTGTGTGTGTGTGTGTGGTTTAGCAAGGTAACTCATAAAGCGTTTGAAGGATTGTCATGAAACTTGGCAAGTGGGTAGGTGTTAATAAGACCTAGGAATGATTCCATGTTGAATTGCCTGGAGGCTAGTTATGGTACTGCAGCGGAACTTCCGGATTTCATGTCTCATAATCTGGACTTGCTAGGGTCATTGCAGTTTTGATAGTAGGTAACTGTTGTATGACGTTCTGGCCTTTGGACTCTATTTATCTTCGCCAAGAATGTTTTCAGTAGCGTCTGTGTATGTATGTATGTATGTACATATGTATATACATGTACATATGTATGTGTATATGGTTTAGCAGGATAACTTAAGAACCCTTTGATGGATTGTCATGAAACGTAATAGGTAGGTCTTCAAGATACTTAGAAATGATTAGAGTTTGCCCCCCCGCCGATTTTTCTAGGTACTGCAGCAGAACTTCTGGCTTTGATATCTCGTGATCTAGAAACGGGCACAATTTTTGAATGGTAGATAGTTCTCGGGCTAGTGAATAAGTGTCATTAGTTTGGACCCTCTAGCAGCTTGTTATGGAACTGCAGGGCAGGTTCTTAAAGAATATTCGAGGGAGGAAAACTCAAGAACCGGCTGGCGGATTGTCATAATATTCAGTACGTTCGTAACGTAAGTGATACTTGACATATTTAAATGATAATTATGCGAATCGGGAGCTAATTGAGAAATTATAAGAAATTTCTATAAATCTGCTGTATTTCATAATGGGCCTATGAAACCCTTGAGACAAATATAATTACCAATGACAGGTACATAAGAATATATAGATTATGTAAATGAAGACCTTATTTTCATAATTAATGAAATATTGCTGTAATTTTAGGTGATATTATTTGTAGGTGACACCCATAAACATAATTCATTCAATCATAATCAGTCAAGCGGGCATCACTTCCTTATTTGCATAATTTATGAGGAAGCGCTAAAATGGCCTTCTCTGTTACAATACGGCTGTCATTAGGTGGAGAATAAAGGGTTAATGCCCCGCTCAGGGGTGTATATGGTGAGATAATCCCTGGCCAAGTGCAATAACCACCGAAAAAACAAACCGCAAAGCTAGCGGAGCGAACGAGGTGGTTTATGGCCAGGTTATACTACGGATTATAACACCATATACACCGAGGATAAGGTGGGGCATTAACGATTTCATCATATAACCTGACAGCTGACACAGTTATTAGACATAAATTCCTTTAAAAAATTCTCCATTGCCGAAAAAAACTGAAACAAGATCGCATGGACAAAAAAAAAACAGATCATCTAAGCTATCATCTGCGGTTACCGCATTGTGGGTGTCAAAGATGATGTTTAGTCTTTTTCTGTTCAACCCTAAACAGTACACTTGGGTCCGCACGGACCCCAGCACTATATATTCTGTAATATCTTTTTTGTTTCTAAAGATTTTTTTCTGAAATTTTAGGTAATTGTCACCCACAAAGTTGTCTCTCAATACTATGCAGAAAACTCCGTTTCTACCATCTATAAAAAAAATCATATCTGATTTTCTTTTGGGGTCCGCGCGGACCCCAGCCGGCCTTCGATCATAATGGATACACTGTCGTTCTTATACATTACCTTTTTCCGTTTTTATATGTTTTTTGCACTCATCGTATGTCTACCAAGTTTTCAGAGAATGGTGTAGTAATAGAATTAAATTTTAATAACTTTGGTGTAATTATGACGTCATATGATGTCAGAGCTAATAATATATATGCATATTATATGCATATTAAATATTTAACTTATATTTAATTATGTAAGATGTTAATAATGATGGAATAGAAGTGTAATTTAATATAAAACTATGTAAGATGTTAATAATGATGGAATAGAAGTGTAATTTAATATAAAACTCAGAAAATTTTTTGTTTAAACCAAAATTACTTCTATTTAAAAAAAATGCCTGCTAGAAACCCGTTGCCATGGCAACACAAAAAAACTTACTAGTATTAAACTAATATGAACTTTTTTCCAAAAACATTTAAGGAAAGGTCTCCAAATTTGATACTTCTAGCGCAAGCCGTTTAGCCGCTATTTGAGATCAAAGTTGGGCCTCAAAAGCCCCTTCAGTCTGAAATGTGTTTAAAAATCGGGTATTTCTTCTTGTCGTCTTTTCTTCACCAAAAAATAGAAAAAGTTCAAAATGTATGATTTTTGTATGTAATGTGGACACAGAGGTTCCCACATCAGTTTGCAAAACAATTGAGCTGGTAGCATGTTGATAATTTCTAAAAATTAGCAAAAAACTGTTCTGGGGTCCGCGGGGACCCCAGGTGTACAGATTAATCAGTCCGGGAAGGTGTACTGTTGAGGGTTAAATTTTATTGATAACTTTTTATTGTGTTTTATTTTGAAATAAATTATTGACAATAAACTTCAATTCAATTTAACAGATAAACACTACAAGTCTTAACACTATTGTAATTGCCCTGTCCCCTGTTAGCCCTTAATGGTACGGTCCAAAAGTGGTCAGTTATAATAATAACCAACCACTTTTGAGGTTACGGCAAGATAACCAATGACAAATTTAGCCTTCTGTTTGATCGACGCCTTCTGCCTATATCAACTAATATCATCCATGATGGAAATAAAATTATCTTATTTTTTAATTAATTAGAAAATGTATAATTTTGTCGGAATGGTTAACATCCTTTAGCGAAGGTATGTAGTCATAAAACGTAGTAATAAAAACTCTGATTTTCTGATGTTGTTATCCTTAGTCACACCATATCATGATGTTTGTTCGGTCCGTTAGCATCGTATAAAAGAGGATTCTAAAAGAGAACGGGTCGTCAAACCTAGTTTGATTTCGACATATCTTGCAAGCTTGTTGCCTTAACTCTGAACAGTACACCTGGGGTCCGCGCGGACCCCAGCACTATATATTCTGTAATATCTTTTTGTTTCTAAAGATTTTTTTCTGAAATTTTAGGTAATTGTTACCCACAAAGTTGTCTCTCAATACAGTGCAGAAAACTCCGTCTCTACCATTTATAAAAAAAATTATATCTGATTTCCTTTTGGGGTCCGCGCGGACCCCAGCCGGCTTTCGATCATATTGGATACACTGGCGTTCTTATACATTACCTTATTTCCGTTTTTATATGTTTTTTTGCACTCATCGTATGTCTACCAAGTTTTCAGAGAATGGTGTAGTAATAGAATTAAATCTTAATAACTTTGGTGTAATTATGACGTCATATGACGTCAGAGCTAATAATATAGTCCGCCATATTGGATTTTGACCAATGACGTCATCAAATTAGCATATTCTATGCATATTAGATGATTTAAATTATATTCAATTATGTAAGATGTTATTAATGTTGGAAAAGAAGTATAATTTAATATAAAACTAAAAAAAAATTATGTTTAAACCAAAATTACTTCTATTTAAAAAAACTGCCTGCTAGAAACCCGTTGCCATGGCAACACAAAAAAACATCAACTTACTAGTATTTAACTAATATGAACATTTTTCCAGAGACATTTTAGGAAAGGTCTCCAAATTTGATACTTCTAGCTCAAGCCGTTTAGCCGCTATCTGAGATTAAAGTTGGGCCTCAAAAGCCCCTTCAGTCTGAAATGGGTTTAAAAATTGGGTACTTCTTCTTGTCTTTTTTTCTTACACCAAAAAATAGAAAAAGTTCAAAATATATGATTTTTGTATGTAATGTGGACACAGAGGTTCCCACATCAGTTTGCAAAACAATTGAGCTGGTAGCATGTTGATAATTTCTAAAAATTAGCAAAAAACAGTTCTGGGGTCCGCGCGTGTACAGATTAATCAGTCCGGGAAGGTGTTCTGTTGAGGGTTAAGTCAAACATCATTATACTTTCAATTTTTGTACCTCACTCTCGCACTTTACTGAATATGTCGAAGCGTTGAAGCTTCTCCCTTTAGGTCCTTATAAATCCCTAAAGATTAGAAATCTTTAGATTACGATGCATGGTGTAGCGGAACTCTACCTGTATATTTTCAAACCTGTGTAAGTCTAAGTGGAATATATCAACTAGTATGTGCATTTTAGACAGCTCTAGTCAGACGACATGAGTTACCTGCGGGGTCCTGCTGAGGACCCGCTCCTGGACGTGACCTTCGGTCAGCTGTTGGCCGACAAGGCAGCTAAATGGCCGGACCGAGAGGCGTATGTGTTCAAGAAGACAGGTTCAAGGATCACGTTTTCCGACATACAAGACAAGGTAAGATTTCCAGATAAATCCATATTTCCTGCAAAGGCCTCACTGCAGCTGACTTAATGGTGACTTAATTTTCTGAAGACCCAAACCAAAAACCAAAGCAAGCTGGCGAATAAAAATGTTAAGTAAAAAAAAATGGTAACAAACCATACGAGAGCAAAGATGGGATTGCGAATTTGTGGTTGTACATGACTAATTTTACAACAAGCTAGAACATGCTGACCGTTTGTAGAAGTTTAAGAGTCGGCACGAGTGCACTGTACTGAGATCTGTGGTTACCGCCGGCTCCGTATTGCGGGTAGCCACAATAAATTAAGACGGTTGCACCCAAGCTATCCATAAGATAAAATCTTTGTGGCCAAAAATAATCAAGCTAAGCATAAACGAACACCTCTCTGGGTATGTTCGAGTGGATTTGATTTTTTTTCGTTTTGTCATGTTTTCTATATTTTAAATTTCTAGCATAATTTTCACCATTTCTAATAATGAATCAATTCCTGATTCCCCCCCCCCAAAAAAAAAAATCAGCGCCACTCAAACAATTTCACAGTTCCAATACACACCAGAAAATACTTTCGGGTAGTCTAAAATCCTATATTTCTTGTTCAAAATGGATGTATTGGGTTGTGTGGTTGTGTATGTTCTCGCATATTTGTGGCCAGCGTATTTTTTTTTTCAGTTGGATGGATTGTCAATATTTCATGGACGTATGGGATCTTCGAACTCTTGTTCTGATCTAGTTATTTCCGTCCCTCCAGGCAACCAGACTGGCTGCTGGACTCAAGGCCATCGGCACGGCACCAGGAGATGTAGTAGCCTGGCTCTTCGGGCACCGTCCGGAGTGGATATACCTGTACTTCGCCGTGGCCAAGTTGGGAGCTATTGCGGTATCTAAATTCCTTTTCTTCTTATTTTTTTTTTGCTCAGTTAAAGGTCAATGACTGAGACCAGACGGTTTTCACCATGGTAACTGGTTCGGTTTCCTGTCGCAATAGGCTGATCTTGATAAATATGTTTTATAGTTTCTTGTTAGTTAATTAGATTTAATTTGATTATTTTGACTGTATAGAATGATATACAGGCAGGACTGGAAACGTTCTGGAGGTTTTTATTGTTAATTCCATGAAATATAACATGGAAGATTGTTTTTATTTATGTCATTTATATTATCAATTTCCTGTCGTATTGTATTATGCATTTCGTTGTATAAGTGGCAAAGTGCAAATAAAAAATCGAATTAATCAATAATACATATTGCCTTCTGCATTTTCCTACGCAGCATTAACAATGTTCATGAAGGTGCAAAGATCTGCACACGTACACACTCATAATGGATTGATAAAGAAAAGAAATGTAAGAAAACGTATTCATGTATATTGCTGTCTTTTCACAGTTACCTCTGCAGCAACAGCGTATTGGGCGGAGTGTGGAGACAATGAACTACTTCCTTAATAAGGTAATAACAAGCAAGTGGCACGGTAATCTTGTGGGTTGGGCTGTTGACTCAGAACCTAAATGTTTTGGTTTTTGAACCCCTACTACTCCCCCCCCCTGCTCTTCCCTCCGACATGACTACCTAGATTCGCTGAACATTTTACTCAGAATCATCCAATGGTTAATAGTTCTTCAACGTTGGATATGGCTAAAATGCCCATGATGACTTAAAACTGTCAGTATTAGGTATCCCTGGTATGCTGCTTACCAGAGGGGTAAATACTTTGACAACTCAATTGAGGACGTAGCCCCATGCACAATGACTACATACACTTAGTTCACGTTACCTGCTAGACGTGAATAGCTCTATAGAGGTAGGTCCGTAGAATCAAATCAAATCCTTATTAAACATCAACATGGCAGACGTGCTGAAATGCTTCGGGCACGTCTAAATTGCATTGACATTTTACAATTATTAACATACAAACATCATTCATTACAATACGTAGATTAAAAACTTCATCATCATAGAAGTAATTAGTCCACCCATTTAGCAACATAAAACAGCAAAAAACTGCAATACCATGCAAGACGCATCACGAACAGAAAAAAAAAAACGTTACAATCGTTTCCAAGGCAATAGCTTTGTTGAATGTTTTCCACCTCTTTATTGTTTCCAGAGCGGTGTGAAGGTACTAATCATGTGTGACGATTCCGGAGACCAGGCAACTGGCGGCACAACCCCGTTTCTGTTCAGTTTGTTCCCGGAAATAAAATCAGCGAATCACGGGAAGCTGCACATTGACAGGTGAATTCAGCATGTCAAATTTATTGCAGAATAAGTGCAAGGAAACAACGAAATCAGATTATTGTCGTTGTGATCATGATCACGCCGTGGAAGAAATAATCTTGTGCTTCCAATTAAAATTTGCGCATAAAAAAAAAGAGCAAAATCACGTTCCAGATCTTACATTGTCAGTTGAAAATTTGTATGGCCTTTTGCAATTGTCAGGATAAAGCGTCCGGGGGGGAGGGGAGTCAGTCGGAAAACCGGAAATACGACTATTTTTGTATGCCTTAGATTTACCTGAGATTTTTTATCTCAACCAGAATTCCAACTTTGAGCGCTATCGTTGTACTTGAAGACAAGGCGACGGGGTAAGTACTTTCTATATCGTACAGTTAATTGATTATTACCTCCGGCAAGGATATGCCATTCAGCGTGTTTGCATGTCCTTCTGTCTGTTGGTTTAATTATTGGAATAGACATGCCCTACATTTGAGGAGCATGAGTATTTACACCAGCGATGTTTCAAGATTCGCAAAGAATATTGGTTGTGACAAGTTATTACTGACAGTATGATTGTCTGTACGCTTCTATGAAGTCCCGGTGTCTACACCATGGAAGACCTGCAGACCCTGGGAAATAACGAGACGCTCCAGGCTGAAGTTCAGGCTCTGCAGGACCAGCTCAGCTGCCACGACACGGTTATGTTGGGATTCACATCAGTAAGTCAGAAATGTATTTATTTACTTTCTGTGGTCTTCTTTAATCAGGGTAGCACTTGTCAGTGGCTTAGCACTGTTTTAAAGTTTGTTTATTTGCGCCTTTGTTTATACTCGATGATAATATGTACAATATATATCAACCCATTTAGCTATGACGGCCGCTTTTCGTGGGGGTCGAGTTGGGAGGATAGTCAAGGGGCCAAAATGATAATAATAAATTAATAATTATAATAATAGTACAAACACTTATCGAGTTAAGAAAAACAATAATACAAAGCATAAATACATAATTATAGAAATAAATAACAAATAAAGAAGAGCTCTGGTACATGGTACTTATTATTATGCTAGATTTACATGTTTGGGTTCCAAACTGAGTGGGCTTAGAGTGGACTTGATTGGCAGGGTTTTACCCAGCATGCACTGGATTCAAGGATGTAGTTACCACAAATTTATGAAACACAAACCATGGTAAAGGATCATTCTTAATCGGACAGCAAACGCAATGGAAACAAAGCTCAGAGATAACCAAGCAGGCTTCCGGCCCAACAGATCATGTAGCGACCAGATTGCTACTAATGATTGTAGTAGAACAGTCGGTAGAATTCAATTCGCAGTTGTGTGCCGTCTTTGTAGACTATGAGAAGGCGTTTGATTCGGTCGACAGGAACACCTTATGGAACATCTTCTCTCATTACGGAATTCCTTCCAAGATCATCAACATGATCAAAGTTTTCTACTCAAACGTCCAAGCCCAGGTGTCTCATGAAGTTGACCTAACGGAACCCTTTAACATGACAACAGGAGTAAGGCAGGGGCGCCTCCTTAGGCCCCTGCTGTTCATCGCTGCACTGGGTTGGATTATGGGAGAAACCACAGAGAGGGAAGAACCGAGATACAATGGACGCTATTGAATATGTTAAATGACCTAGATTTTGCAGACGATCTTGCCCTCTTGAGCTACAGCATCGGACAAATGAGAGGGAAGATGAAGAAGCTGGAGGACAATTCAGGCCGGGTGGGACTGATAGTAAATGGCACCAAGACGAAGGAGATGCGCGTTAAAACAGTAGGGAACGCGAAACCAGTGAGCTGCAGAGGGGTAGAGCTGGAAATAGTGAAAGACTTCACCTACATAGGAAGCGTCATCAGTAGCAGTGGTGGTGGTGCTGAAATGGATATCGAGGCCCGCACAGGAAAAGCTAAGGCAGCGTTCGCTCAGCTAAAACCAGTCTTGAAGGCTAGGAACATCTCTCTTAAAACTAAACTGCGAATCTTCGAGCCAAACGTGGAGTCCATCCTGTTGTATGGCTGTGAGACGTGGAGCCTGACACAAGCAAACATCAAGAAACTCCAGACGTTCATCAACGCGACACTCCGCTACATACTCAGGATATGGTGGCCCAGGAAGGTCAGTAATCAAGACCTTAAGATAGCAGGCCAAGAACGAGTAGAGATGACCATCAGAAGACGTAAATGGAGATGGATTGCTCATACACTAAGGAAGCCCTCAGAATCCATCACTAGAACTGCCTTTGACTGGAACCCCCAAGGGACAAGGAGGAGGGGAAGACCGCGGTTGTCCTGGAAGAGAGGTGTCAGGAAGGACCTAACAGCAGCCAACACCTCGTGGCACGAGGTTAAGACGATCGCAAGGGACCGAGAGAGGTGGAGAGCATTCACTGAAGCCCTGTGCTCTAGGACGGGCAAAGAGGATTAAGTCAGTAAGTCAAACCATGGTAAAATAGCGGTGCATGTTTCATCATACAATCGTGTAGTGATGATGCGTTCTATTGTGAAATAAAGTGGCGAAAATTGTACATACTTACCGAAAGTTTAAAATCGTTGATTTCTTTTCTTTTTTTACTTAATTTATGCTGATATAGGGAAGTACCGGTCCGGCTAAGTGTGCTGAGCTGAGTACTTACTGTCTTCATAACAACATCCGTTTTATCGGCAAGGCTGTAGGTATGCCAAATGAGGTAAGGCAGTAAAAAACATAAGTCGCGATCGTTCAATAGTATTGATGGACTATTTTATGTATTTATATTATCTTATTCAAAAGAATACATAAAGGTGCATGCTATAATTAGCTTCTATATGTGTGGGAATGTTTGTATGTATACATTTGCGATATTGAGGTTGCGTAAAATGTGCATTATAAAAACAGCATCCTAAAATCATCTTAAGATATAACTCCTTTTAAAAACTTTGGCTTATCTAAGACATCACGTCGTAATAACTAAGATCTTAGAATCTTAATTGATGGTCTTGTGACAAGCCATGTATCCACTGTACACTGGTAATATCTAAATGCCTAAGCGATAATAAGTCCAGCAAATGTTGTAAAATTACATTTTTCTCCCATACCACATACTCTTTGTGTAATGTCAATACGTTTGTTGTTATATTAGTTGACAGCAAACGTTGTGCACTGCATAGAATTGTTGTGCAAATAAAGGTAACAGTTCATATATTCTAATGTTAGGGCACAGCGCTCTACCCGTACTTGTCATTCCGATTCGCGGTGATCTACCCATTCACTGCCGGCTGTACACTTGTTGTTCCTGCTAGTGAGTCGCCATCGTCTGTTGATATCATGCAAATAATCCAAGAGGAGAGGTAAGTAGAGTTACAGCATATAGATTTTTAAAGTTAAGACTTCTGGGACGAGAGAATTGGTTTGGGTGGTGCTAGTTTATGCTAGGTCTGTATATTTGGGACTAAATGATTGGGCGTAATTTTGGTTTCGTTTTGGCTAGGATGTGATCGCCAGGTATAAATGAAACATAAACTATTATTGTGTATGTCTGGGGTACGTTTTGTCAGCCAATCGTTTATTTTGTGATTCGTTACCTAATGCTGTATCTTTTTCCCAGAAGTTAGAAGTCGATAATTTCTTTTTTTGCGATGTTGTTTCCTGTTTTAAAGTATTGTCAATGAATTATGCAAGAATCCAAAATGGTGAACGCAGTAAGAGCTTTGGGTTAAATGCCATTAATTGGATTATAGAGATGTTGCGTCAATATTACTGGTTGACACATTTAGGGTTTTTTTCCTTTTTCTTGGAACTACTTTCCATAGTAATAGTCGTCTTTATTTCTTTGTTAAGGTGCAAGGCGATCGGCGTATTGTTCGTAAAAGATTGCCATGGCCTGTTTCATAGTCCGCACTTGGGTGATTACGACCTGTCCTCACTTGACCGAGGTAACGAGCGAGGACAAATATACTTCTTAAATAAGCGTCTGTCACATGCAAACATATGAAATCAGTTTTACCATTAGGCCACACCAATTTAATTTGTTGGTTCTCGGATTTTTTCAGAAAAAATATGAAGCGACAGGGCGAAAAAAAATAAAAGTAAAAACAGGTATAGGCATCCTATTATAGGCTTAAATGCTACAAAATGAGCCATGAAGTCAACACAAAAGGCTGGGTTAAAATTTAAACATTGAATTTTTAACTTTTAATCAAACCACTGCAATGATACATGAGCATTTTTCAGTTGATTCAGGACCAGAATCAATTTTTTTTTTTTGCAAATCAGAACAAAATGAAGAGGCGAATCCAAGAACCAACAAATTAAATTGGTGTGGCCTTATGTTTTCATCTCAATTATTTCATTGCACAATTTATTATATCTTTTCCTACCGTTAAACGATTGTATTTCCTGCCCATTGTGTTAAGCAAGTAATCTTTTAAGCAGCATCTAGACTATATAGCTAAAGGAAGTCACTCTATTCTTTATATTTTGATTATCAACCTCAGTAAAATGAATATGTATAATTTGGGGAATCTGCAATGGGAATGTTTAAAGGAAGGCCAGAACCCTTTGGTCATGTTGACTTACAACCGCTACATGTTCAGTTAAAGTTTTTAACATAATATATTCTTTTTTTATTTCTTTGCAGTGCTTGTCATGGGCAACGTCACACCGAAGAGTCTAGTTGACCACGCTGCCAAAGTTCTGCCGACAGCAAAGTTGTTTGTTAGTGTTTTCCTATTTACTACATATGAAATTTTTTCTATAATAACTGACATTTCCTGCTTTGGGTACGCTCGATGGATATCATATTTAGACCTTCACAATACCAGAAAGATTACTATATATCATGCGGTTTAAGGTTGTGATAAAAATGATGATAATAATACTAAACGAATGGTCAAACAAACAAGGTATTGCCAGAAATTAGGAAGAAACGTAGACTATGGATTATAACAATCGGTAGTAGTAGTAGTAGTAAGCCTTTATCTAATCTCGAAAGCTTGTTCGGTACATACCGCTTTTCAACAAGGTCGAGGGTGAGGGCGGGGTCACGGAATTACAAATCAAACCAAAATATAATACAAAATCAAAACAAAATGCAAATCAAAATATAATACAAAAATAAATAGTAAATCATCAGTCCGTTATCAGTCCAAGTTCCTTATCATACTTCTAAATGTTCCCAATGACTGGGCTGCTCGTACATGTGGTGGCAAGGAATTCCACACAGTCGCCCCCGAGTACCTCAGTAAATCATCAGTCCGTTATCAGTCCAAGTTCCTTATCATACTTCTAAATGTTCCCAATGACTGGGCTGCTCGTACATGTGGTGGCAAGGAATTCCACACAGTCGCCCCCGAGTACCTCAGTGACCGCCTGTACACTTCCAGTTGGGGCCTCGGTATGATGAGGTTGTCCAATGTGCTTTGTCTGGTGGATCTGGAGGCTTCATCTCTATACCGGATGAACACCCCTCGCATATGTGGTGGTAAAGAATTGTCCAAGGCCCTATACACTAGCATGGCTTTATGTTGACGATGAAGACTTCTCACGGACTTCCATCCCAGACGAGACAGGACTTCCCGTGATGGTGTTCTGTACGGGGCTTTCAAGATCAATTTTCCTACTCGGTTCTGCATTCTTTGCATCTTATCATGTTGTACCGAAATGGCACCATCCCAGACAGTGCAGGCATAAATTAAGTGCGGTAAAAATATGGTGTTATACAAGGTGACAAGTGCAGATTGTGTGACAAAAGGTTGGACCTGACGCATTATTCCAAGCGCGCGTTTTAGTTTAGACAGAACATGAATAACATGAAAATCCCATTTCAGTTCGCTGTCAACAATTACACCTAGGTATTTAAAAGCCGGGACTACTTCAAGGGGGTTTCCAGTCATTAATACTTGTAACTGGTCTTTTCCCCTAAGCCGATGCCGTGTGCCAATAAGCATGGCTTTACACTTCTTGGCATTGACAGAAAGACAGTTAGCCACAAACCAGTGATGAAGACGGTCCATATCAGACTGAAGAGCCCTTTGTATGGTATGTACTAGCCAGGTATCTGTATCGCAGGTATAACCGCCTTTTGGCGTAACACAGCTTCGCGGGCACGCGGCGCGGTGGCAGCTGGCTATATTACACCGATCGACTTGTTACACCTAACCCTTGAACTTCTAGCTCTAGACATTGTTTAAAGCTATCTATTGACAGTGCCCCTACTCTACTTGGTGACAGCGAGTTTCACTCTGCAATAGTTCTAGGAAAGAATAAATTGTTGAACACCTTAATCCTTGGTTGATAACTCTGGTACTTTAAGGCAAGGCTATTTCTTGTTCTCTTCTTCAGTTTATTAGTCATTTTGTACATAATGCATAGTCTGGACATTTTTCTTCTGTATTCCAATGAGACCCACTGTAGGGTAGGTCTAATAAGTCGTTCGGTGTAATATAGCAAGCTGCCGCCGCGCTGACAGTGGGTCTGATAACTGTTCCTTATAATTAATTAGAACCTTGATCTAGCCTGTATCGTCTATTATGTGTATCTGTATAGCCGGTATAACCGCCCTTCGGCTTGACACACCAGCTTGCTAGGCGCGCAGCGCGGCGGCAGCTTGCTATATTACACCGAACGACTTGTTAGACCTACCCTTTGAACATCTAAATCTAAACATTAATATTGTTTGACGCTATCTAATGATAATGCCCGTGTGCTTGATGACAGCGATAATTCTAGGAAAGAATGACTTTAAGGAACAATTTGGTTGATAACTCTGAAGGCTTTCTGAACCTGTATCGTAATTGGCAAACTCACTTTTCGTGTAGTAATAAGCTACAAAGACGAACATTAATTCTAATCTGCTCGTAAAACCTATGTAAATCATTGGCGCATTATTCTTACAACAGAGTTTTGACGTATCGATCGTTTTCATTGATCCACGATAAAGGTTTGCTATGGCGGCACGGAGTTCGTGTTTTTGACATCAACGGCAGCCGAGAAGGTTACAGAGGGGAAAGGCACCACTGTAGGCAAGTTGTTACAGCATGCAGAGGTAAGTAATGCTACTGCTACTTTACTTTACTCCCTCGAAACAGACGGCTGCCAACAACTTAACAATGGACCAATTCTGCCCAGTTCAGCCAATGGTAACAAAAAAGTAACCTCGCAATAAGTCCATGCTAATTTGATGACATGGATGACATTACTTGGCAAACAAAACCCGATGCGAGTCAGCGAAAAGAGTTGCATTCGACATGATATTATACTAGTCAGAGATGTTGAAAAAATGACTGAGCACACGGAACATAGTATACCATACAATGACAAATAATTTTTTGTTATTTCAGATCTTCTTTAGCTTTGGAAGCTTAGGGATTGAAACATATTTTAGCTTTAGTCTGACTGATTCAAATGACAGAAGCGTGCGATTAAAAGACATTCTACTACACCAGCATTATTTTTAATATATTTTCTTACCTTCTCTTTGCAGCATATTGAGGAATGTCCATTACTACCTGTAGAGGCCATATACCATTCTCCTTAATATACGTATTCACGATTGCAATAATCATTAGCATAACGAATGATGTCTAGGCTGCGTTTGTTTCAATTTTGAATTTTAATCATTATCTTTCATCAGCTCTCTGTCTTTCTCTAATTACTAGATAAAGATTGTCGGCAAAGATGGCCAGGTTGTACCACTAGGCCAGGAGGGAGAGGTGCTTGTGAGGGCGTACTCTCTATTCAACTGTTACCGTGCAGACAAGGAGAAAACAGCTAAAGCGCTGACAGGGGACGGATGGTACAAAACAGGGTATGTACAGCACACAGGGTCAGAATGAGGGTACGTTAGAGATGTGATAGAAGAGAAAATCATTGAGATTTTGCATTTACCTCACGTGTACCACTTAAGTGTATGCAGAACAGACGCAGGTAACCTACTAGGAAGACTACATAGGAAATCTTACAAACAATGTAGGATATACCAGTACCAGTCTAATATCTGTCTAAATTATGTTAAACATATCTTACACATAAATTCCTAATACCGGCTTTATTAAATTTATAAAGAAATGTAGCATTGTTTTAATATCTGTGATTTTTTAGAGAGAATTTTGTAAGTTGGTGAACATTAGTCATCCTGGTACACGGTGATTCAAACTTAACCACTGGATACAATTGAAACAATTTATCAACAGACGTTTTAGTGTCTGTCCGACAGCCTTCATCAGTGTTTATATAAGATTTACGGAAGAAGAAAACAAAACAACAGTCAAGTTGCGCTGAAGAGTGTTATAAGAAAAGGTAACTGACAAAATATTCCAAAAATACATTATATGGAAAACAAGGCAAAGAAAAAATACAAAGACTAGAATAATGAAATACTGTCCAGAAGGTCTAAAAATTGCAATACTATTATATATATGTAGTAATTAAATACATTGTAAAGCATATTGTGACATCTATAATTTTTGTTGAAAAGTAACATCGTATATGCATATGTTAATGATTTTCCTTGTATAATGATTATTATAAACTATTTATGGCTACTCAAGAGAAATTACATTTTGTAGTTGAGAAACCATAGTAGATTATAATAATTATAATAATTATGAACTTATTTGATCATAACAGAATCACCTTTTCTCTTTGATATCCTGCAGCAAAAGTAACAGTAGCTTAAATGATTAAAGGGACTAGATCACTTCCTGTAATGTCGTAAGTACAGTTCCATCCAGCAGAAAAACACGCGAAAATAATACCAAGTCTGGTTTCTT
>NW_017802392.1:903253-904813 GCF_001625305.1 Branchiostoma belcheri | reverse complement strand
CGCTCTTGATGAAAAGTGTGCTAAAACTTTTGGGAAGAGTTTCGGTTAAGAATACTTTTAATATTACATTGTTACTGTCATTGTTGTTCTACTATCAACCAGACACATTTAACATATATACGTTTGAGGTACCTTACCTTTGAGGTAGTAACATACAATTATGAGTAACAAAAAACATGAAATGATGTAATTCATTACCGTAAAACATGTCTACATTCCATGACGTCCGCAGAACAATTTGTTCCATTTCCTATGTTTTGAATGTCTGATTCTTGCTTGATAATGGTCGATTTCTTTCCACATCTCCAGGACATGATCATCAGAGATTCCTACAACGTGCACCCTACTGTCATCGAGTCATCTTTGTCCAAGCATCCTAAGGTGCAAGATGTCAGGGTAAATATGATATTTCTTAAATGATTCATCGCTATGCAAGCAAGGTATATATGGAAGATGCAATTGATTTGTACCCATTAGGTTGCTTTGTAATATTAGAATGTAGAGAAACATAAGTCGGACCATACTAATTTTTATATCATACCCGGGCCGCGATAACGTTCGATAACGGGTTCCGGACCGGGCTGTACTTTACGGTGCCGCGAGTCGGATCGCCCTCCGGGCTGCGGCCGTCGAGCGATCCGACCCACGGTCGGGCCGATACGTCGGGCGATTCGGAATGCCTCGTGTTGTATTCTATGTGTATAGACACCCAAGCAAGACGATAAACCCCACAAAGTAAAACCGTGTTTCCTATTATGTTGGTCAAAGTAATACAAGTATGGTTGTTTTTATTCCATCAGGTAGTTGGTGTGCCCGATCCCGCCAGTGTGGAGGAGATCTGTGCATGCATCATGTAAATGAATTCGCTATACTTATCAAAGAGCTGACATCCTTTATAGACAAGCCATCACAATTACAACTTGTACGAATTGGAATATGGTTATAAGCGAATCGATCATTACTACATGAACGTCAAATATTTAAATTTTTAATCTAAATTTATTTCGCTATTTATTGTTTTTTGACGGGTGTGAATGAAACTTTGTGATCGGTCTGTTGCTTCTTCTGAAAACCGTATATTGTTGTACTCACATGCCGTTTTGTTATATGAATCATATACTGTCATACTAATGGATTACTGTCATACTGCCATACTAATGCATTGCAGCTTAATCTGATTTAGGAATTCAGTTCGTAATACTTCTGTAAGAGCCTGGGAGCTAAATCCTACTGTATCCATAACTGTGTTTTATCCAGGAATATGATTTTCATGTACGGCCACATGAATCCAAAACCGTGATTGGGATAAACGAAGGCTATCCAGGACTGTCCCATTGAAACATAACTATGTCTGCACGGCTATGGATACGATAGCTTTCAGACAAAACAGACAAGTAGTGGGCTGTAAAAACTTTTACTTGTCTTGTCACCGCCTCTTATGTCGACATAACATTTTTCGTGGAACTGTTTCAGCCTGAATGAGGGACAAATCGCGGACTCTCAGGAGATGACGAGTTTCTGTGCAGAGATCGGGGTAAGGAGAGAGAACAGAGCTATGTA
>NW_017802392.1:861064-903233 GCF_001625305.1 Branchiostoma belcheri | reverse complement strand
GTGGGTGCCAATCCGAAACCATCTTTCATTTTATGTTTGAATGTCCCATATTTATTCAACACAGAACGAACTATCTTGGTAACTTAGCAAAAGAAATCGGTCACCTGTTGGATTTTAATTCTTTATCTGACACGGCAAAACTTCACCTTGTTCTTCGAGGGTCATCTTTATTATCTGCTGATTATAACTCAAAAATCATGTTACTTACACAAACATATATTTATGAGACTCAGCGCTTCTAGCTCTTTTTGACTGAGTTTGTCAGTGGAAATGATATAGAAGTCACTCGTCTCGTTTCATACAGATACTCACTTGTTTCTAGTGTTTGGGGGGAGGTGGTGTTGGTGTTGGTGCACATCGTTTGTTTCCAATCGTTTTTTGTTGACAAACATTGTTAATATGATGTTGTTTGTTTAAGTGGCGCTGTTAATATAAGTATTGTTTACTTGAGTGCAGCGCCACTTTGTCTTTGTCCTATTTGTTGAATAAAAAAAAATACTACGGAAATACGAAAGATTGATATATATGTACGTAACCGGATGGAGATAGTTAAGTTTACTTGAAGATCAAAATAATTTATTGTGCTATGGTGTAATTATTGGGGGATCCAAAATCAGTTAAATAAATTCATTATCGCAAACCATGTCTTCTTTCAGGAAGTGTAAAATTTCTTGTTTTCTCTGCAGCTCGTTCCCATAGAAACACCCGGCTATTTCCTCTTCATGGACGCGTTTCCGATGACATCGACACAGCGTAAGGTAGGCGGGATTATGTGGTGTCCGTAGAGAAGTACAAAACGGCTCATTAGCTGGTATATAAATGGCACAGGTTCAATATTCTGAAACAACTACACATGATGGCCTTATGACAGAAGCCACTTTGATAATGGATGTAAATTAACATAATGGTAGTCATAAATTAGCATGTTGTAGTGTTCGTAGATATGTTAGTGTCCGAAGAGATTGTGTACCATTTAAGCAAAATACATACTATTTAGATATAATAACATTCTTGGGAACAATGAAGCAATTTTCAAAGAAATCTGTGCCCTTCTTTTAGTTCTGTAACGTCAGTTTATATTTGAAACAAATCATTTTGAAAACAACTGTTGTATTGTTGTTATGTGCCTTTTGAGCAAATTTTAAATCGCTGTCCAAAAAAATTTAAAAAGCACTATGCATGGCATTACTTGTACAAATGTATTACAATTTTCTGTACTGAAAGTGGGAAAATATGGAACTTGAAAAATTGGCAAATGTGTAACACCCTGGTACATTCTCATCTTGAAATAGCCTACTATCAATTATCTTTTTTTTTCATTTTTTCTACATGCATACATTTGGTTCTCTTTGTACGTTTCAATTCATTTCTTTTTGGTGACTTTCTTTTTCATTGCCTGCTAGCGTTTTTGATGCAGATGTATTTCAGCTTTTTTCATCGTTTGCTTTTTTTATCAGGTTGACCGGAAGAAGCTGCGACTGGTCGCCATGGAGAGACTTGGTCTGAAGGAAGAGGCCTGAAGTCTGTCGGCAGTCAGTTTTAATCCCGGAATTCCAGTTTAATTCTGGACTAATGTCCATATATCAACAAGTTTACTAATATTGTAAACTAGAGGTAAAAAGACAGACGTGGTGGCAGTTAATTTTTAACCGAGGGAACTTCAGCTAGAATTATGGGAACTCGAGCCAGAATTATGGTACGTGTAGCTAGAATTATGGGAACTGGAGCAAGAATTATGGGACAGACAGAATTCTGTACACTTCTATACAAAATCGGGTTAATCCCCAAGTGCTCTACGATGGCTATGGTGGAATTAAACAGTAGACTTTTCATGAATTAATCAATTATATTGCAAAATGTAAAGATAATTCAAGGTATTCACTGTAATCGACATTTAATCAGACCTTTACATTAGTAATTCTTAGCTTTGCCATTTTGGATTGTAACCTATCCAAATCAAGTATCCCTCCGCTCCGGTGTAGAAGACATCTCACATGTTAGGTATGGGGATTGATATTGTGCGTTAGTGGGACGTCCTCCACCGATGGAGCTATGCTTCTAAGTGACTGTGTCCATTTTTTTTTCGAATTCTTTAACAATCATACCTCCCCTCATTCCTTATGTCCGCTGTATCGTTCTCTCTCGGTCCTGCCTCCTCCTGTGCTGCGTGGTATCTCTCTATACTTCGTGTTTTATAGGGCTGAGGGCACATGACTACCCTCACCTGTATCACCTGTTTATAACACCTGCTTCTTAATCTGTTTTTTTTTTCTGTTTCTTACTTAATTAGAATAGTAACCTATCCAAATCAAGTATCCCTCCGCTCCGGTGTAGAAGACGTCTCACATGCTAGGTATACATATGGGGATCGATACTGTGCATTAGTGGGACGTCCTCCACTTCCTACGCTTCTACCCATCTAGTTCCTATCCATACAGACCTCCACCGTTTCTTCTCTCCTCCCGCACTCTACTCCCTCCTCCCAATAATCCCCAAACCTTACTTCACTTTATACCCCAGACCTTATCTATTCAGTATTACTCTCCCAAAACTTACTTTCTTGAGGCCTTATTCTTCTCCTCCCCTACCTTAGTTAAGAACATTCTTGTTATACCTGCATTGTAATCTTCCATCTATTCTTTTATATCTCTAGTCTTTACTATATATATATATATATTCCAAGTTATATCGAAATAAAGAGGCAAATGTTCCTTACTTCACCATATGAGTTTTATTGTGTGTCCTATATTCCATCACAGTTATGGATAGCACTTTTATTCTTGTTTGCAGCAATTCTATTACTAGTCCTGTTCAACTCTGCCCTATCAGTACGTTATAGTAAACTCCGTGATCCTTGATCAACTAGATTATGGAATCTTGCCCTCTTACCTTACAGAGGTGCAAATCTATGAGTCGTGTAAAATTCTTAAGGGCGTTACAGTCCTCATCTGCACCACAACAATATCACACAGTTAAGTGAAACATGAGCTTTGGATGTTCAATACCAATTTTATTTATTCCACATTGTCCATTACCGGTCCAGATCATCGTCGGAGTCCATGCATATGACTACGCGTCTATTAGAGACAAAACAGTTAATCAGATGTAACATCTATTTCAATTAACTTTATAATCTTTGTTCAAGGCCTCGTCCCCTGATCCCACTGCGCATTCCTTCTCGTAACTCACTCACTCACTCACTCTCCCATAGCACTCACTCTCCTCGTAACACTGGGCAGTAATTCCGTGAATGGTCCCACGCCTTGCAATGGAAACATCTACCGTAGAACACTGGCGGCTGCTGACTCCCCAGGAGCCCCAGAGCGGGGTACCACGGTGGCGGCGGAACCTGGGGCTGCTGTGCCGGGATGAACTGAGGGGCTCACGGTCCTCGTTATTCTTGTGCTCTTATGGCACGCCTTCGCATTGGCACGTGCAGCCTGAATTACTCGTGGATTATTGAACAGCCCAGCTTGTACCTGCGGATGAAATTGTGAAACCGTCCCACATTACCTACTCCACTGCCCCATGTACAACTCCCAACGGTTTACTCTCCTTGGCAAACTATCCAGGCTTACAGGACACACCCTAGATTTTACATCTTTTTCTGACAACGCAAAAACTGACCTTTTACTCCGTGGCAGTCCTGTATTCTCATCAGTTGTCAATTCCAATATATTATCACTTACCCAACACTTTATCACCACATCAGAACGTTTTTAAAAGATTTCAATTTCCCCCTGTGTTATCTATGTATTGTGTCCTCTTTTTGCCAAAATTTATCATTGGGTGGGGAACCGGACTTGCGCTTTTGAATTTCCTGTATTTATTGTTTTGCCTGTCTTAAAGTTGCGTTTGTTTTTTTCTTTATTATATGTATTTATTTAGTGGTGCCGTAAACATAAGTGCTTTTCACTTGAGTGCGGCACCACAATGTCTTGTGCCCTTGTCTATGTGAATGAATGAAAAAAAAATGAGGGGCTGCACAGGGAACTGTGGGACAAGCTGCTTACTAGCGATGCCTCCCTGTTGCAAGACCTTCGCAAATTTAGCCCCTATCTTCTCATCGATGTCTGATCCTAAGTCTCGGAGGACCATCTCATCTAACATCAGATTACCAGCATGCAGTGTAGCATGACGTAGTGTGGCCGCAAACTTCGGGAGGTCTTCGTGCCCGGACGCCCGTGCCTTCTCCTCCAAACGCTGTATTGCTGGAGTTAGTACAGCCGTGTTTAACTGCGACGGCGCCTTTGCAAGGTCGAGGACCTGATGTAGTGCATCCCGCACCTCGTCCGCCTGTTGAGCTTTTGCCAGTTGTTCCACTCTCCTTAGCAACAACTCCGGATACAAAAGAAATTAAAACACCTTCCGTTATTCTCCGTACATACCGGATAGATAATCGTATGTCAATTGCATCAGGCTTGACCCTTGTCATACCATTTATTTGGTTTTGTAGGCATCTCTCAACGTACCAATAAAACTCCATCCAAACTGTTTCTTATATAATCATATCTGCGCTAACGAAAATGTTACCATGGCAGACAACAAAATTAGCCACTAACCGATCTAAATATACAACATGGACAAATTCAGCCCTTTATATGTACATTGAATATTATATAGACAATGAAGTTTGTCCACCTGCGCGCGGGACTAGTTGATTCGAATAAGGCCGTGTTCATGTGAAGCCAGTGAAGGCGCTTTACATGTGGTTTACCCCGAAGCCGGTTTCAAGTGGCTCCATCTGAACGCTCCAAATCACATTGAAAGCGTCTCGAACCAAAACCACTTTTAGAGGTGGTTTTGAATCGGCTTTCCCGCATCGCGATTTACGTATGAGTTACAGGGGTTTAGGTACAAGTCCGCACTTGTGACTATATTATAGAAATGTAGGCAATCATTTTGTACTTACATGTAATTCTTGTAGTGGTATATTGATGTCATTGTATGAGAATGAACATGTATAAAGAACAATTTTCAGGATTTTCAACTACTACATTACCGGTGTGAACATTGTCATCGTTAACACATCTTTACACTGCCTTAACTTCAGTGTAAAAATGGTGTCCACTAGCGTTTTCTTTTGTCCGTATTATAACAGAAGTTATACCTAAGGCACTGAAATCGCCACTGTACATGTCTACAATTCAGTTAGAAGATTACGAGGCGTATACTAATTCTGATCCAGACTTGCAGGACCCTGGGATCAGGGGCGTGGCCATATTTGTAAGGAAGTCCCTAGGTGTTACAGTTAGGGAGCTGGACTTTAGTGAAGCATGCTTCCAGGGGAGGGGCGGCTATTTTTGGACTGCACATTTAGTGGCAACAATCACATTACCATCGGCTGTATTTACAGAAGCCCCTCGGGTGACCCAAGACCAAGACCCTTTTTTTTTGCTAGGTGGCGCTTCTTATAGGCAGCCGCACGTCAAATGTTCTCCGTCTGAGTACGAACTTTTAGCCGTTTTTTATAATCTCTTGAGGACTATATATACCCATTTATTAGTGTCCGGATGTGTGAATGCACGCTGCATGTTCTGTGATGGTCTTCATCTGATCGGACTTGTCTTCAAGCGATCTTTGGCTGTTTTTTGTGTCCATTCCCACACCACGTCTTACCTGGATATGTACAACAATGGCGGGATATGGCACCTGTGGAATCCTGAGATATCCAGCACAACTCTTTCGGAGTCTACGCAAGGCTGCTACACCCCCGGATCAAGCGCTCAGGTCTACTCTGCGCTCTCTGGATATCTTGCGTCCAAAAAGCAGACCAAGAGGCTGTAAGGCTGGTAAGAACCATACAAAACTCATACAGACTGTAATCAGGATAGACCCTCCCTTGCCGTTAATCACCTTATTACACGTCGTGCTCCCCAGCTGCGTCCAATCAATTTGGAACAACAAAAGGCAACATGCCAGTCTCGGTGCATGCCGAGAATACTTCTTACAAACACCAGGTCACTACTGAACAAAATGGATAAATTCCAATTGGTGCTATCTACATCGGCAATTGATGTGGCAGTCGTAACTGAAACATGGTTTACCCCCAGCCTACCACTTGGGGCAACGGATATTCCGAATTTTAACCAGTTTTCCAAGTGCCGGTCCGACAGGCGTGGTGGAGGCGTGGCGGTATATACAAAACATACCATACCGTCAAAAACCACTGGATGTTGCTGTGCCGACAGAATTGGAGTGTGTTTGGGTCCATCTGAGACCCCACTGGCTTCCGCGATCTGTGTCGTCAATCGCCCTCTGCGGAGTTTACCACCCTCCCAACTCCACGTCTGACAACGCACTTCTGGACTTTCTATCGGACTCTATCGACGACGTCCGTAGACAGTATCCTGGTGTCGGTGTCGTCGTCCTTGGCGACCTCAATCATCTGGATGTGAGTACGATTTGCCACGAACATTTCTTGAAACCAGTAGTATCTGTACCTACTCGAGAAAATGCCATCCTCGACAAAGTACTTGCGAGTGAAGCCCTTACACAATGCTACCAACCACACCAACAACGGTCCCTCCCGTCGGCGCCAGTGATCACAATTGTGTGGTCTGGTCTGGTGTATCTGGCTCTCGTGTTAGAAATAAGATGGTCAAGAAAGTCGTTAGACCCTTACGACAGTCGGGAGTAAGGTTGTTTGGATCGTGGATTACTCAACACCACTGGGAAGAGGTCTACAGCGCGGTCAGCGCAACTGACAAGTTTTCTGCCTTCTACTCCACACTGTCTAGAGCAATGGATAAATACTTACCATCTAAGGTTGTCCGTTTACATGAAAGAGACAAACCATGGATGACCCCTGCCCTGAAGGCCATGATCTTGCAGCGTCAGAAAGTCTTTAAAGAACAGAATGTGCCAGAGGTGAGACGTCTCCGCAACAAAATCGCAAACACAATCTGCATGTTAACCCTACCTAGACCGGGGGGGGGGGGCTAAAAGTGCCCGCGGCAACTTCGATGTCACCTAGCGTCTGAACGGCTAGCCGTAGAACGACCAAACTTGGTGACTTTTCCTAAAATATTGTTGGCAACAATTTCCTATCATTGGAATAAGATAATAATTTTTTGTGTTGCCATGGCAACGGGTTTCTGACAGGCATTTTTTGCTAAATTTAGTCATTTTTGTTTCAACAATAGAATTTTATGGGTTTTATGTCAAGTTACTCATGGTTTCTAATATTAATAACATCCCTTATAATTTTATGTAAATTTTATCATTAAATATACATAATTTATGCTAATTTGATGACGTCATTGGCCAAAATCCAAGATGGCGGACCATATCATTAGAACAGGTATATACAGGTTATTTTCATTAAAATTACATCAATACTTCCATTTCTTTTTCCAAAAAAGGTTTAAATGAAGGTCTTTAGTATGTTTACAATGTATTTTAGGCTTTATCATGAAAAAAAACTATTTTTTAAATTCAAGATTGATGATCCAAGATGGCGGATATCTTAAATATGCATGACGTCATTTTATGACGTCACCGATGTTGCTATGGGCAACATAAGACTTATTACACCATAATATTCTGTCATAAACACTTTTGGTAAAGTTATGTTGAATACCATTTATTTTTCAGGGAAAAACCTATTTAAACGGTTTTGGCCAATAAAATCACATTAATGACGTCATAATGACGTCATATTACGTCATAACGACATAAAAATTGTGGAAATGATAAATTTTTACTAGTACACCATTCTCTGAAAATTTGGTGGTCATACGACATACCGTTCGAGAGTTCTTAGGGGGGGTCAAAAGAGCCCCCCCCCCGGTCCCCCCATGTCAAAAAAAGCCCGGTCTAGGTAGGGTTAAAGAAAAACTTCTACAAAACCAAGGTAAAACATCTCAGAACAGCTGACCCTAAAAATGGTATAAAGCTATTAAGGACATGGCTGGTAAGAATGGAGAACTGCAAATCGACGTTCCTGGTGTCCCGTCGTCATCTCCTAAGGCTGTAGCCGATGCTATAAACGCCCACCTGTCAGCAGCATCACAGCAGCATGCACCCCTGCAACCACAAGAGCTTCCAGCCTACCTCCCTGCTCCTGCCCCGCCACCTACTGTATCGTTCTGGGACATGTGGCATTGGCTCAGGATGGTAAAGATCGGGAAGGCCACCGGCAATGACGACGTCTCCCCCAGAATTGTCCGTGAGTTTGCCTTCGAACTTAGTCAGCCACTATGTGACATCATGGATACCTCGCTCAACCAAGGTGTCGTACCTGGCACCTGGAGGGACGCCGACGTAGTCCCAGTCCCGAAGGAGATGCCGCCAAGACTTACAAAACTCAGACCCATTTCTTTGACATCTGTTTTCGCGAAAGTATGCGAAGGCTTTGTAACGGACTGGTGCCTTCGGGACATACTCCCGAGGGTTGACAACTGACAGTTTGGGTCGCTCCGTGGTCGCTCCACTACCCACTACATGGCACTCCTCACGCACAAGCTATTAGAAGCAGCGGATAAACCGGGCCACGCGACTACACTAGTCCTAACGGACTTTTCGCGTGCTTTTGACTCTGTTCACCATAACACCGCCATCAGTAAACTGATCGACCTCGGCGTCCGCCCCTCACTTGTGGAATGGATCAGTAGTTTCATCTCCGGAAGACGGCAACGCGTCAGATACCAAGGTGTGGTGTCAGACTGGGAGATGCTAACCTGTGGTGTGCCGCAAGGCACTAAGTTAGGCCCTTTGGTCTTCCTTGCACTTGTAAATGATGCTGCTCCGATCAACGACACTTCAGCGGACACATACAAATATGTCTTTATGGGAATCAAGATCTGTGAAGAAGACGCCGTCCATCCAGGGCGACGTGGACTGCTTAGCTAGGTGGACAGATCATAATCGCATGACTCTTAACCCTTCCAAATCATCTGCTTCATGCGTAACCCGCCACAACCACCTGAGATAAAAATTGGACCTACGGAATTAGAAGTAGTGGAGGCAGCCCGTATTTTGGGCGTTATCTTACAAAACAATCTCAAGTGGACAAAGCATGTCACGATGATTGTAGGGAAGGCCAGTGGAAGACTGTACATGCTAAGATCACTAAAGAAACAAGGGCTAGACACTCACGACTTAGTGCTCATCTATATCGGATTTGTCCGTCCCGTGCTTGAGTATTGCTGCCAGGTATGGCATCCTGGGCTGACTGTTGCTGAATCCGAGTCGATCGAGTGGGTGCAGGGAAGTGCTTGCAGAATAATCCTTGGGCAGGACTTCACTCACTACAACACAGCCCTGCAGGATCTCTCACTCGACCCACTAGCTCTAAGACGCTGTGACTTGTGCAGAAACTTTGCTCGATCTCTACTGAAATCCCCTGACTTTAGGAAGTGGCTCCCACCACGCCGTGAGGAGATCTCAGGCAGGACCACCAGATCTAGTAACCAGCTGAACACTTATAAGACTAGAACTGTAAGATTCGCCAAGAGTCCGATCATGTATGCAACAACTTTACTGAACGAAGAACTCCGCAGTGGTTCAGTTCTCAGTTAATAAGAAAGAACATGACAGTATCTTGACACACCGATATGTATGTAAATATATGATTGGGTATAATTTTGATAAATTAATTCTGATTACAGAGAATATCTTTTAACAAGAGTCTTTTAAATATATAACTTTTACAGTTTTTAACTCGTTTTTAATGATGGTTTTATTGTTTGTAATGTATGAAGAACTGCTCCGAGTATGTAATGTTACACCCAATTCAGCTAAATTGACTTAGCTGCCTATGTGTGACAGCTGTGAACTGTATAAGTGTATTTTTTTTAAATATTGCGAATAAACCATTCTCTCTCTCTCTCTCTCTCTCTCTCTCAAAGCACATCTAAACTCTGCAACCTCGTATCGTCAGTATGCAGAAGGAATCAGAGGAGACTGGTAATAGTGGGAGACTTCAATATTAAGGAAATTGACTGGATTAACATGTCATCTAGATGTTTCTAGACTGTATAGACAACAACTTCCTACACCAACACGTGGCCGAACCTACGCGGTACAGGGTTAATCAGGAACCCTCAATACCAATGACCCGAATCTAGTTGGGGACATCAAGTACTTACCTGGACTGGGGAGAGGTCATCATTGCTGTTTGGTGTTCCCAATTCAAATTGAGTCAAGACCAGAAGTTCACCATATAACAAGAAGGAACTACAACAAAGGGCAGTATGCAAAGGCTGGTGATTATCTGCAAGAGAAGGACATGAACAAGAAGGCTACGAGGGCAAATGATAAAAAAGGGAAAGCTTGGTCAACCTTCAAGCGCACAGGGGATATGAAAAACTATAGAAAGTATGCAGATGAAAGGAACAAACTCCGGAATCTAACAAGGGAACTATGCACTAAGTTTGAGCATAGGGTAGTCAAAGATATCAAGGATAACCCTAAAGCTTTCTGGAGGTACGTCACAAGTCGAATTCAAACAAGGGAGAAGGTGGGTTCACTGGTTAGTCGACAACAAACTCACCTTTCACTCGCATACAGCTAGGGCTGCGAACAAAGGGAACCAGTTACTAGGGCTGATCAAAAGATCATTCTACAACCTTGACGAACACACAATCCCAATACTGTACAAAACGATGGTGCGGCCACATCTCGAGTACTGGAACGTGATTTGGGGACCACACCTCTCCATGGATCAGTCGAAGCTTGAGAAAGTCCAGAGAAGGGCAACAAGGCTAGTACCAGGACTGACACTGCTGCCATACAGTGAGAGACTGAAAAAGCTAAGGATCCCATCCTTACAGTATCGAAGAAAGAGGGGGGGGGCACGATTCAAGTGGTTAAAATAGTAACTGGCCAAGAGAGAGTCCGAGCAGATGTGTTCTTTTCGTTCCTGGACAGTAGAACAACAAGAGGTCATTCACTACCAGAATGGGTAGTGAACAGCAAAACGGTGAACTAGTTCAAGACTAATCTGGACAAGCACTGGACGCACCTCGAATTCAAGCACGTCGGAAGCGACTAGAGCGGATCATTATAGGCATCGCCTCCCTCAGCCGTATGCGGTATCAAGGTGAACAGGTACCGAGCAGGAGGCTCCCCTATTTACCAGAATACACCGGAATACACAAAAAAAACTCTATATGCTGTTTGAAAAACAGTGGCTAAATATATATATAACAGCATAGGTGGTCCGAATCATAGCTCCAACAGCTTTGAGAGAACCCTGATATTTCACTAATGATCGCCACAGGCCGTTATTACCATCACACGTCACCATGATTCCCCAGTATTGACTATTGAAGTGATTTGCTATTGGCATGGCCATATATATACGGTGTTTTACACCAAAATCTCAGTTGTTAAGCATATAAAAGTTCACATTCCTCGGGCACAGTTTAGTGATATGTCTTGACAAGTTTTGTATTACAAAGATATCATATACGTAATCACCAGACCCTTCACATAACCAGAAAACGAGTCCCTCTGATCTCTGGCTACCAACTACATGGTCACATACTTGACTCGGTCACCGAGGTCAAGTAGTCACAATCGATCACCAGAAATCTTAGTTGGGGTATCCACATTACAAATATCACAAACAAGGCAAACAAGTCACTCGGGTTCCTGCGAAAAAAACGGTTAACCTAAAGGTCAGATCACGTAAAATCAAGGAACAAGTTTACGCTTGTTCGGCCACTAGTAGAATTTGCCAGTTCAGTCTGGGATCCCTACACTGCTAAGGACATTGAATTGAAGCAGTGCAGCGCAGAGCGGCTCGCTGGGTTGTACACCGTTACAGACAGACGTCAAGTGTTAGCGACATGCTATCTGACCTTCAGTGGACCTCACCTCAAGATCGCCGAATGCGATCAATGCTGATCAACTTCTACAAGTACCAGAACGGCTCATTGATTATCAACTGCTGCTCAACCCCCCCCCCCCCCAGCTGTTCAAAACCGACACGACTCAACCACTCTGCAGCATATCAGCCGCAGGACACTGTATAGGGAGAGATCCTTTTTCCCACGAACACTTAGGGAGTGGAACAGCCTGCTGGCAGACATTGCCCTCAGTAACAACTAAGAGGTATGTAATCACCCTTAAAACCTCCACCCCCTCACTACATTTACCACCCCAGCCCCCTTGCGCAGTATACCATGAAGCGACATAATCTTCGGCAAGTCGAAGGAGGTCGCTTATGGAAAGAAGAAGAAGATCACCTATTATGGTTGTATTGCACTTACTGTGTCTATTTCTTGCCACAATGGGATTTAGCTGATGCTTTATCCTTGATTTTGTCTTATGTTGTACAGATGACGATAATCCAGACTCAAGAAGCCCGACACATGTCACTGACTTACCTCATCGATGCGGAACACCATCACCGTCCAGGGAACCAGCCCAAACAGAAAGTTGCACTACACCATTACCATCTCCAAGTTTCGAGAGGACAGGTTCCAAAGGTGTGTGTATAATGTACAGTATAATACTAGAGTTGTACTTTAGCCATGCACCAATTGTTATGTTTCTTTCTGTCTTCTCACAGTCACTTTTTCATTGCTCCCCATCATCCACACTGGCCGTGGGCCCTTGGCAAGATACCATACCTAGGGGTTTGCCAAGTATTGTTTAGAAGCAGAATACTTTATGACTGTTATAATCTTTATATTGTTTTAGTGCATGTTTGTTGTGTTATTTCACTGACAGGTATCCCTTTTTTTACTTTAAACTAAAGGTACTGTCAGAAAGAGGAAAAAAAGCAAGTTAAATACAGCATTAGAAACTTTCAGCACCATCTAGTCAAAAGCATGCACACAGGAGGAGCAGAAGGTGCTTAAGGAGCTTCAAGAGGATCCTGCTGTTGATCGTGAGATGCATCGGGAACAGATGGCTGTTCTCCAACAATTCTTAGGGCCATTCCCCTGCCAGACTTCTGCTTGTCCCCTTCTTCTATCAGAATATGCAGTGACGGGAACCCCTGGCAGTGTGATTGTAGGATGGCTCCAGTCAGGCTAATCCATGCACTTAAGAATCAGATAATTTGTGCCCAACCCGCCAAACTTCAGGGACAGAAGCTTGAAAAAGTCGATCCTAAAGAATTGTTATGTAAAGAGCCAACCATATCACCACTAACTGTTGATAACTGTTCTGCTGCAGTCTCAACATCTTCAGTTGGCGATACAATGAGTAATACTAGCCCATCAGACTTTAAAACCACCGATGGCTCAACAGCAAACACAATAGAAAGCACTTTCAGTTCAAAGCTGCCCCAATGTCAGATCCTGACTTAACATCAAGCCCTGCAGGCAAAACAAGAGCAACACTTCGCCCCATGCAACCACTTTAAAATTCGGGAATCTGCTCCCAGTTTTCCCCTACTAGTTCTGATTCGCTCTATCTGTGTTTCGATATAGTTGTCATTATTCTGATTGAAACTTTCTAGGCTGTAATTTGGAAGATGAGGAGGGCCAGGAATCCTCCATTCGGGCTGAATCCCGGTGTCGTTGACGTTGGAAGCAACACAAACACAGCAGCGTCTGTAATGGTCAGTGGTCATGGTCAGGGAGGGCAGGGTCAGTCTCAGGCTATTACTGCATCCACCACAAACACAACAGCTACTGTAATGACCAGTGGTGATGATCACCAGTATGAAGATATCGACAACCTACGTGTTAAGACAGGAGAGGGTCAGTCTCAGACCATTACTGAGTCCAACACAAACACCAAAGCTACTGTAATGGCCAGTGGTGATGATCAGACAGGGAACGGTCAGTCTCAGGCCGTGACTGAATCATTGGATGTTAGAAATCTATCTTACGGCACAGGGCAGACTGCCTCACAACAAAACTCTGTATATAAAGCTGTGGCCTAGCCTCAGACCATCACAAATGCAGCTAACGTATTGGGCAGTGGTAATGTTCAGACAGGGCAGGGTCAGTATCAGGCTATCACTGAATCCCTTGATGCTAGAAATCTTAGAGCACACGACCGACTGCCTCACAGCTAGATACTCTGTACAAAACAGGTACTGTGATGAGCAGTGGTCAGGATCAGACAGGGTAGGGTCAGTCTCAGGCTATCACTGAATCCAACACAAACACCACAGCTACTGTAATGACCAGTGGTGAAGATAATATAGGGCAGGCTAGCGCTCAATCTCCGACAGTTGCAAATCTGTCACGTAACGAAGTGCTAGCTGCCTTACAGCCAAACCCTATGTAGATGTGAAAACATCACCTAAATATTTAAATACTAATACTAAAATATTTAAACAAAGTTGATGTGTGTGGTCTGTCGTAACATAATTATTGTCAGTTTCCGTAAAAAAAGTCAACAATCAGATCACCACAAACTAATATATTGGATTCTCTCCAATAAATAGCACTATTTATTTATTTATATACATTATATATTTTCCATGTTTTTATGCTAAAAATTAAATATACAAGTTACCAAGCCGATACATTTTAAAAGAAGCGGGTTGGAAATCCGTAACCTGGTGAACGAAAACAAGACAATATGCATCTCTGGTCCTGCACCATTATTTGAATTTTCATCGTAATCATAAATATGAATGATATTAAAATAGCCAGCTTCAGACAATTAACTCCACCATGTACGTTAGACCGATCCTGGGTTGTTTGTCACACGTCATTGCGGATCAGGCACTGAAGGAGGCTGACACACCCTGCAAGAACAACAGCAACCTGTGCCCGGGTCTCGGTCAAAAAAGTGTCAACTGAAACTTTTCTGACATATTTAAAAGGTATGTGTCTGTGAGTTAATAAGCAATTAGGGTACAATTATTATTCCTTGTAGGTAGTTTGCCACTGGCCTATGCCTATAGGTTAGGGTGGCAATCATACTTTGATTCTCTAAGAGATATGTGACGGGGGAAAGTTTCCTGTTACTGAAGACAATGGTAGATAGCTGTCAGAAAAGGACGTCAGAAAATATTTAATAATTTCCATCTTAATATCTGCTTGGGAAAAAGATTAGTTCTATCGAAGCTGCGCCATGATTGTTTTATATGATGACGTGGCGCTATTGGTAAAATTTTCGCTGGAACCATAACCACAGATGTTTTTAAGGCTTGATGTTATGACCATTTTGCCAACACAAGGCTTTCCAAAATAAAATCGGCAACACATCTTTTCGGTCTACACTTCCATGGGGATTTTCTACAATTACATTCTTTAGTAGTAAGAGTTAATGTAACTAAGAAACTCAGGCTACTTTAATAAAATGTAAGAAATGGTATTCCCAACCTTTTTAAGAGAAGTGTATTTTTTTTCTACTTTTCTGCTGATTTCCTTGTCTGAGAGGTCCAAATAGGGCCATAAGAAGGAAAACAAAATATCAATATTCTAGCAACAAGTCTCAGACAATTAACAGGTTCTTATATATACAACTAATAACAACTGGAAACAGGGGCCCCGCCAGGTAGTTGTAGAGTAGTTTAAGGCATGGCTTGGCCTTACAAAGCAGCTGGTTGTTCTGTTTAGCTAGCAGGACAACATGGGAAGAACGCTCTTTGTTTAACTTTATTTGCACTTACATATAAAAAAAAAAACAATACAGAAAGTTAATAGAATAATCGAACGAAACAGAATATAAAATAAAGCTATACAGAATGGATGTGCTTGAGGCGAAAAAAAACTTTAAGGTTTATTCAATAGGGGCTGCACGAGCAACCTCCATGGAGGAGCTCTGCGGAGCTCCTCCATGGAGGTTGCTCGTACAGCCCTCCGCGATACCCCGCAGAGCTCTGCGCCAAAACAAGTCAATTCGTTGGTTGGCGTCACCGTTCAGTTTTGCTTTCACCTCTTTGCGCTCTGCGCTCAAAACAAGTCAATTCATAATGGCTGGCGACACAGGTTCAGTTTTGTAGAGAGTTCCGGGGATTTTAAGCCAGTTCAATGTGACTACTAGGCTTTGTAACGTACCAGCGGCCCGCAGAGCTGGTATTGCTGCTCTGACAGGTCGGGTTCCGTCGGTTTCAAGCTTGTAGTCAATAGCTCTGCGCCGAAACAACTCAATTCGTTGGTTGGCGTCACGCTTATTTTTGGTTAGACCCTTGTGAATAAAGCTATAAGTACAAAACAAGTCGATGCTGATTATTGGCGTCACGGGTTCAGTTTTGTATAGAGCTCTGAAGATATCATGTTCATTGAATATGACTATTAGGCTGAACAGCCAGTACAGAGTCTGTTACAAATTAAAACTTCGTCACGCAACTCTGCACAGGCCTGCTCGCTCACTTCCGTCAGTCAGTCTGTGACACACGGAGAGCTCTGCGCCAAATTAAGTCAATTCGTTGGTTGGCGTCACGGTTCCGTTTTGCTTTCACCTCTTTGCGGTCTGCGCTCAAAACAAGTTATTCGTAATGGCTGGCGACACAGGTTCAATTTTGTTTAGAGCTCTGAAGATATCAAGTTAATTGAATATGACTATTAGGCTGAACAGCCAGTACTCTGTCACAAATTAAAACTTCGTCACGCAACTCTGCACAGGCCTGCTCGCTCAACTCTCCGTCAGTCAGTCTGTGACACACGGAGAGCTCTGCGCCAAAACAAGTCAATTCGTTGGTTGGCGTCACCGTTCAGTATTGCTTTCACCTCTTTGCGGTCTACGCTCAAAAGAAGTCAATTCGTCATGGCTGGCGACACAGGTTCAGTTTTGTAGAGAGTTCCGGGGATTTTAAGCCAGTTCAATGTGACTACTAGGCTTTGTAACGTACCAGCGGCCCGCAGAGCTGGTATTGCCAGCTGCTCTGACAGGTCGGGTTCCGTCGGTTTCAAGCTTGTAGTCAATAGCTGGTATGTAGGTTTGGGGCAATGCAAAACGTACGTTGTTATAGTCATTCATTTCTTAACATAATAAGTTGACCTATAACCCTTTAGTATACAAGAACAACATTCAGAGAGACAACATCGTTGCTCCATACAAAACAAACATGTCCAAACAAACATGCTTTTTCCACATAATTTTGTTGTGTGGTCGGTCATGCAGGGTGCCACCTATTGTCCTGTATTTTACAACCAACATCCGTTCTAACCGAGACGGCCACCCGCGCACGAAACAAGTCATGCACTGTTGTAAACTATGTGAACGTGCCATAATCCAAAAGACAAAAACTTCAATGAGCGATTCAGAATGGCCAAGATTTCAAAAGAGGAAAGTGTCATCCTGATCTCATGTTGTGTCGTCTAGACGCCCAGACAGTTCTGCATATCAGCCTGTAAATAGAGGGCCAAAGGACTAGTAGTTGAACCAGAGTTTAACTAAAAAGCGACCTGGTCTTGAGCGCAAAGAGGTGGAAGCAAAACTGAACCCGTGACGCCAACCAACGAATTGAGATGTTTCGGCGCAGAGCTATTGACTACAAGCTTGAAACCGACGGAACCCGACCTGTCAGAGCAGCAATACCAGCTCTGCGGGCCGCTGGTACGTTACAAAGCCTAGTAGTCACATTGAACTGGCTTAAAATCCCCGTAGCTCTATACAAAATTGAACCTGTGTCGCCAGCCATTTGGCGCAGAGCTCTCCGTGTGTCACAGACTGACTGACGGAGAGTTGAGCGAGCAGGCCTGTGCAGAGTTGCGTGACGAAGTTTTAATTTGTGACAGAGTACTGGCTGTTCAGCCTAATAATAGTCATATTCAATAAACATGATATCTTCAGAGCTTTTTAAAAAACTGAACCTGTGTCGCCAGCCATGACGAATTGACTTGTTTTGAGCGCAGACCGCAAAGAGGTGAAAGCAAAACAGAACTGTGACGCCAACCAACGAATTGACTTCATTTGGCGCAGAGCTCTCCGTGTGTCACAGACTGACGGAGAGTTGTGCGAGCAGTCCTGTGCAGAGTTGCGTGACGAAGTCTTTATTTGTGACAGAGTACTGGCTGTTCAGCCTAATAGTCATATTCAATAAACATGATATCTTCAGAGCTTTTTAAAAAACTGAACCTGTGTCGACAGCCATGACGAATTGACTTCATTTGGCGCAGAGCTCTTCGTGTGTCACAGACTGACGGAGAGTTGTGTGAGCAGTCCTGTGCAGAGTTGCGTGACGAAGTCTAAATTATTTGTGACAGAGTACTGGCTGTTCAGCCTAATAGTCATATTCAATAAACATGATATCTTCAGAGCTTTTTAAAAAACTGAACCTGTGTCGACAGCCATGACGAATTGACTTGTTTTGGCGCAGAGCTCTCCGTGTGTCACAGACTGACTGACGGAGAGTTGTGTGAGCAGTCCTGTGCAGAGTTGCGTGACGAAGTCTTTATTTGTGACAGAGTACTGGCTGTTCAGCCTAATAGCCATATTTAATAAACATGATATCTTCGTAGCTCTATACAAAACTGAACCCGTGACGCCAACCATCAGCATCGACTTGTTTTGTACTTATAGCTTCATTCACAAGGGTCTAACCAAAAATTTGCGGTGACGCCAACCAACGAACTGAGTTGTTTCGGCGCAGAGCTATTGACTACAAGCTTGAAACCGACGGAACCCGACCTGTCAGAGCAGCAATACCAGCTCTGCGGGCCGCTGGTATGTTACAAAGCCTAGTAGTCACATTGAACTGGCTTACAATCCCCGGAACTCTCTACAAAACTGAACATGTGTCGCCAGCCATTACGAATTGACTTGTTTTGAGCGCAGAGCGCAAAGAGGTGAAAGCAAAACTGAACGGTGACGCCAACCAACGAATTGACTTGTTTTGGCGCAGAGCTCTGCGGGGGTATCGCGGAGGGCTGTACGAGCAACCTCTATGGAGGGGCTCTGCAGAGCTCTGCAGAGCTCCTCCATGGAGGTTGCTCGTGCAGCCCCTTCTCGGTTTATTCGTGTCCTCCTCTATTACAATTAAGAGCATAATGGTAACAAAAATAAAGGTAAGTAAACAACATTTAAAAAGTAACAGTAAATAAACTCAATTCTCACAACAAAATTACCCCCCCACAAGGCTCAAAAGTAGCGGCTTGGTAATACGTGACTGGTGACGAAAACAAGTAAATATGCATTTCTGGACCTGCATCACAATTAGAATTTTCATCATAATCATGGATAATAATGATATTCAAATAGCCAGCTTCAGACAATTAACTCCACTATTTACGTAAGACCGATCCTGTCACACGCTATAGCGGATCAGCCACAGAAGGACGCAGACACTCCCAGCAAGAACAACAACCTGTACCCGGCGAGTCTCTGTCAAAAAAGTGTCAACTTAAAGGTTGGTTAGGCTCGCAAACAGATTTCAATTCTCTAAGGAGATATAACTGAAGGTTTGCTGTTTTTACTGAAGACAATCAGGTAGATAGCTGTCAGAAAAGTCAGGACGTCAGAAAATATTTAATAATTTCCATCTTAATATCTGCTTGGGGAAAATGTTAGTTCTAACGGCGGCGACAGGGGCGATGTGCTATGATTGTTTCATTTATATTATTTAATTCATATTTATATTCATATTGCATTTTGGTCACGTGGCACTATCGGCCAAATTTTCGCTGAAATCAGGAACTACAGATAAACCATCATGACTTTGCTAAGCCAAAGTCTGTTTGAACCGTTTTAACGCTTGATGTTAAGACCATTTAGCCATGACAAGGCTTTCCAAAATGAACACGGAAACACTGCTTATTTGACTAGATTAACCATCAGTTTTTCTAAAATTGCATTATTCAGTAAAGTGCACGTAGCTGAGGAACACAGCCCTACAATGGCTAATTTTTCATGATATTTCAGAAATAGAAGTAAAGTATACAATATTTTTTAGTCTTCTTTTGGTTTGTTCCTTGTCTGTCAAAACATGGCCACAAGAAGAACGGGACATCCATATTCAAGCAGCAAGTCTCAGACAATTAACAGGTACATACAATAACAACAGGAAACAGGGGCCCCGCCGGGTAGTTTACGGGCTATTTTTCTGCATTTCCGGCCGCGGCTGTCAGTCACTTTTATGTGACGGGGATGCATATTTTTATTTATTTTTATTCAGAAACACGATGATTAAAAATGAAAAGACATGGACTAAGTCACTGCGAACTCAAGTTAGATGCAACTTATATTCTCGCAGCCACTTTTACAATGGAAGAAAAATATTTTACAAGACATTTAAAATACATGAGACTTCGCGTGAGTAACAAACCTCCGATCCCAGAAGACACATACAGCTAGAATCTTTTTGTTTCTAATATATAATTTTGTGCGGCTAACATTATTTTGCAGTTGGTATCATACGAACAAAGGAAACTACCGCGAAGAACTAAATATTGTATAGAATTATCAGAGAGGGTGTTTAAATCAACAATATTACCAAGTATGCTTGAAAGCTTGCCAAAAAGGACTAAGCGCTGGTAAGTGTATAAAGGGCAGTGCAATAGATAATGAGTAATCGTTTCATATGGACACCCGCAGCTACAGGATGGACTTGTGACAAGACCTCGGGTATAAAGACTGTGATTCAAGCTGCAGGTGCCCAGACGAAGTCGGGTAATGAGAATACAGGAAGAACGAGAACCAAAGCTAAAATAGTTTAACTTTACAGGGCGTACCGATTTGAAAAGATATGAACGAAATTTAGGATACGAAAGAGTACGGATTTCTAAATTTAGGTTGTTCCATCCAGTGATGGAATATGGTATAAAAGACTTTCCAAAACGATTGGTAGAAAATTTGATGGTTCTCAGATTACTACTGTTTCTCAGATTGTAGATAGAAGTAGCAGTAATTGTACATGGAAGTAAATCTGTAAGATATTCCCGAGTACATCCGTTTACAATGTTATGAAATAGACTAAGTAATAGGCGCATTTTTCATTACCGGGAGTTATTATTAATCTCCAAGCAGATTCGGTGGGGCAGGGGGACTTTATATTATTGGCCACCTGTATCCAATGTTCGCCCCACGAATCTGCCGCAAAACGGAAGACTTGAAGCCTTTCAAACCTAATCACTCTGACACTTTTTCGGCTATTTTCAAGTAGCTGCGAAGTGTTTTACGGCGGGTTACATTTTCCACCCGCGCGCCGCGGGAGTTTCCGTTCTGGCAGTCGGTACGCAGTGACCCACGACTTCTTTTCCGACTCGGGGTCACATTTTGAAAGCCGTACCTTTAAACCTTACTCACAGAACCTTACTTAACCTTAATGGCGTTTTGAGTTGTCCATGCGCTCGCCGCTCATCATGGACGACATTTTGCGGGCGCATCGTGTTGCACGTGACATTTGGGGTTTCCCGGGACTGAAAGATGAGCCATCAGAGCCGTCGTGGAGAGGAAAGATAGCTTCGTCGGGCTCGCGACAGAACACGGAAAATCCATTTGCTACCAAATATTCTGCCATCGATTGCCTAAGAGCCCACAATCGTCATTGTAATCTCGACACAAAGTTCATGCACTTGTTGCAGATCAGGTAAAACATGTTTGTTTTCTGGACTGTTTTTTCCCCTTTTTTGCACGTCGATTTGACCAATCTCACTGCCCCCTCCCCAACTATAATGGATCACGACACTGTATTTTGATCTGAAGGATCCGACAAAACTTTACCGATCGTTAACAGAGTAAATGCTTTCAAACGCGCGGGAAAGAAGTGACGTCAGCTCTTGACGGGACAAGGCGGAAGCGGCAGGGAGCCAACATGGCCCGCTGATTATACTGTTCCCTACACCGAACGCATGTTAACTCCGGGCAGTAAAAATATTTACCATTACCAAACGATGCTTTAATAGTTACCAGGGAGGGGCAGCGACACCAATTTGAAAGGGTAGCCCCGCCCTGGTGCGTTTTGCGGCAGATTCGTGGGGTGAACGTTGGATACAGGTGGCCAATGGATACAGGACTGGACAATATAAAGTCCCCTTGCCCCACCGAATCATCTTGGAGATTAAGTGATCATCAACACGGGTCCCATTGGCAAATCTAAAATACGCTGTACTCTAAAGATGATATATGTATATAAATTATACATACATATGGATATCCTTGCAGGGATTCGAACCAAGAACCCTCAGATTCGAAGTAAACAACCCTAGCCTAACCCCAAAGGCATCTTGCCACACTTTCAATTCTACATAATTATATAGTTAGCAGAAAACAAGGGGCAAAACGAAGTCACACTGGACACCTAGAGATGTTCTAAAATCATTGATTTTCAAAGGCCACTCCAACCTAATTTTTTTTGTTCTATGACATTTTAGATGAATTATTATTTACCAAGAGGGCAAAGCAAAGTCATAGGAGGACAATTGGAGTGTAACCAATTTTTTTCTCCACTAGAAACCAAGAGTTTAACCTGGGATCTTATGTTTATATTAAGATTTAATTTTTTAATTAAAATTCGAGGTCTAACATAAAGTTGGAGTGGCCTTACTGAGGAGTTTCCCGTTTCATTCAGGTGGCAGGACACCATGGGAAGAAAGCTGCGACACGTGCTGATTTTCCTTCTCATCATGCTAAAGGAGCCCAGCATGCCAGAAGCTGGCTGTGACTGTAAACCATCATCACACTGCGGAAAGGGCATCACCAGCATCCCTCAGAACCTCCCAACATCCATCTCTGAGTTGGACTTAGGAAGTAACCAAATTAACACTGTAAAACAGTTTGAGCTGTTACGGTATAAGAATTTGTGTACGTTGTGCCTGAGAAGCAACAAGATAAGAAAGATTGAAGCTGATACACTTGCTAATCTACCCCAGCTACAATATCTATCCTTTCGTAACAACCAGATAACTAACATCCATTCTCGTGCATTTACCAACCTGCCCAAGCTAAAAGAGATGCACCTGGATTGCAACAACATAACTATCATCCATTCTGGCACATTTGTAAATCTGCTCCAGCTACAACTGTTGTGGCTGAGATACAACCAGATAACTACCATCCCTTCTGGTACATTTGCTAATCTGCGCAAGCTACAAGAGTTGCACCTGGGCAACAACCAGATAACTACCATCACTCCTGGTGTAATTGCAAATCTGCCCAACCTACAAACGTTGTACCTGTTTTGCAACCAGGTGAAATACATCTCTTCCGGTACATTTGCTAATCTGCCTGAGCTACAAAATTTGTACCTGCACTACAACCAGGTAAAATACATCCCTTCTGGTACATTTGCTAATCTGCCTGAGCTACAAAATTTGCACCTTGAAGTCAACCAGATAACTAACATCCCTTTAGGTACATTTGAAAATCTGCCACGGCTAAAAAAGTTGTGCCTGAAAAAAAACAAGATAACTGCCATTGGTTCTGGTATATTTGCAAATCTGACAGAGCTAAAATCACTGTACCTGTCCTACAACCAGATAACTACCATCAATTCTGGTACATTTGCAAATCTGACAAAGCTAAGATCATTGAGCCTGTCCTACAACCAGATAACTACAATCACTTCTGGTACATTTGCAAATCTACCGCGGCTAGGTGTGTTATCCCTGATGAACAACCAGATAATTACCATCGATTCTGGTGCATTTGCAAATCTGCCAAAGCTAGAATCATTGTGCCTGTCCTTCAACCAGATAACTACCATCCATTCTGGTGCATTTGAAAATCTGCCAGATTTAGATCGTTTGAAGCTTCGGTCCAACAAGATGACAGCCATTCCCCTGTCAGTTTTCTGCTTGTCCCTATCTACTGTCAAAATAGAAATAGACATTTACAGTAACCCCTGGCAGTGTGACTGTAGGATGGCTCCCGTCAAGCTCATCCATGCATTTAAGAACCAGATAATTTGTGCCAAACCCGCCAAACTTAAGCGACGGAAGCTTGAAAGTGTCGATCCTAAAGAGTTTATTTGTAAAGATCCAACCATATCACCACTAAGTGTTGGTAGCTGTTCTGCTGCAGTGTCGACACCTTCAGTTAGTAATACAGAAAGCAATACTAGTCCATCAGTCTTTAAAACCACCGCTGGCTCAACAACAAACCCTGCAGAAAACACAAGCAGAAAAATCTCTCTAAACTCTCACTTCAAGTTCAATACTGCCCTAAAACCAGATCCTGACTCAACATCAAGCCCTGCAGGCAAAACAAGAGTAACGCTACTTTTGCCCCTTGCAATCACTTCAGAGAAACCAGAATCTGCTCCCAGTTCCCCTCAGTTAACCACATCAACACGACTACCTGATATCCAATTGATCTCACATAATTCTCAGTATCACTGGTACTCCAAGTTCAATGCTGCCCCAATGTCAGATCATGCCAGCAAAACAAGAGCAACACTAGCTTCGCCCCTTGCAATCACTTCAGAGAAACCAGAATCTGCTCCCAGTTCCCCTCAGTTAACCACATCAACACGACTACCTGATATCCAATTGATCTCACATAACTCTCAGTATCACTGGTACTCCAAGTTCAATGCTGCCCCAATGTCAGATCATGCCAGCAAGACAAGAGCAACACTAGCTTCGCCCCTTGCAATCACTTCAAACATACCAAAATCTGCACCCAGTTTCCCAATACCTGTTCTCATAGGCTCAGTCGGTGGTTCAGTAGCAGCTGGCATTGTCATGATTGGCGCCATCACTTTTATAGTGTGGTGCAAGATAAAGAGCAGGCGTCCTCCTTTAGGGTTAAATCCCAATGTTGTTGGTGGTAACACAAACACAGCAGTTACTGTATTGGCCAGTGATGATGATCATGAGGATACTGATAACCTACGTGTTCAGAATGGGCAAGGCCAGGATAACATTCAATCTCTGAACGTTGGAAATCTATCCCATAACCAAGTACTAGCTGCCTTGGCGCCAAATCATATGTATGCAGGTAACACATCAGTTTCTGAAATGGCCAGTGGTGATGATCACCAGTATGAAGATATTGATAAACCAAGTGCTAAGACAGGGCAGGGTCAGTCTCAGGCTATCACTGCATCCACCACAAACACAACAGCTACTGTAATGGCCAGTGGTGATGATCAGACAGGGCAGGGCCAGTCTCAGGCTAATATTCAATCCCTGAAAGTGGGAAATTTGTCACATAGCGAAGTGCTAGCTGCCTTACAGCCAAACCCTATGTATGTAGATGTAACAAAAACACCAAAGGACGAAGCAACTACAGAGATAGCCAATAGTCATGATAATACAGGTCAGGGCCAGTCCCAGGTTGTGACTGAATCATTGGATGTTAGAAATCTATCTTATGGCACAGGGCAGACTGTCTCACAGCAAAACACTTTATACAAATCTGTGACCCAGTCTCAAACCATCACAAATACAGCTGTCGTAATGACCAGTGGTGATATTCAGACAGGGCAGGGTCCGTATCAGGCCATCACTGAATCCCTCGATGCTAGAAATTTATCTTATGGCACAAGGCCGACTGCCTCTCAGCTAAATACTCTGTACAAAACAGCTACTGTAATGACCGGCGGTCAGGATCAGACAGAACACGGTCAGTCTCAGGCTATCACTGAATGTAACACTAGCACCACAGGTAGTATAATGACCATTGATCATTATTATCAGTATGACAATTTTGAAAACAATTATTTTGAGACAGAGCAGAGTGGGTCTCAGAACATCACTGAATCTAACACTAGCACCACAGCTACTGTAATGACCAGTGATCATTATTACCGGTATGGCGATTTTGAAAACAATTATTTTGAGACAGAACAGGGTCAGTCCAACGCAAACACCACAGCTACTGTAATGACCAGTGGTCAAGATAATATAGGACAGGCTAACGCTCAATATCCGACAGTTGCAAATCTGTCACGTAACGAAGTGCTAGCTGCCTTACAGCCCAATCCTATGTATGTAGATGTGAAACACCACCTCCCAACATCTACAGAAATGGCCAGTGGTCATGATCAGACAATACAGGATCAGTCTCAAGCTAATATTCAATCTCTGAAAGTGGGGGATTTATCATATAACGAAGTGCTAGCTGCCTTACAGCCAAACGCTATGTATGTAGATGTGAAAACACCACAGAAGGACCCAACATCTACAGAAACGGCCAGTGGTCATGATCAGACAGGGCAGGCTCAGTCTCAAGCTACTATTGAATCTGTAAAAGTGGGGGATATATCATATAACTAAGTACTAGCTGCCTTACAGCCAAATACTATGTTTGTTGATGTAAAAACACCACTAAAGAGGAAAACATGTACAGAAACGGCCAGTAGCCATAATTAGACAGGGCAGGATCAGTCAGGAGCTAATAATTATTCAATCTCTTAAAGTGGGGAATTTATCACATTACGAAGTGCTGGCTGCCTTACATCCAAACACTATGTATGTGAAATATGATGTAAAACACCACCAAAGAACCCAGCATGTACAAAAATGGCCAGTAGCCATGATCAGGCAGGGCAGAGCCACTCTTAGGCTTACGTTTAATCTCATCTGGTAGATTCCCTCCTAAAGAGCATTAAGGTTCGGGAATACCCTTTAACCCTCAACAGTACACCTTCCCGGACTGATTAATCTGTACACCTGGGGTCCGCGCGGACCCCAGAACAGTTTTTTGCTAATTTTTAGAAATTATCAACATGCTACCAGCTCAATTGTTTTGCAAACTGATGCGGGAACCTCTGTGTTCACATTACATACAAAAACCATACATTTTGAACCTTTTCTTTTTTTTGGTGAAGAAAAGAAGACAAGAAGAAATACCCGATTTTTAACCCATTTCAGGCTGAAGGGGCTTTTGAGGCCTAACTTTGATCTCAGATGGCGGCTAAACGGCTTGCGCTAGAAGTATCAAATTTGGAGACCTTTCCTAAAATGTCTCTGGAAAAAAGTTCATATTAGTTTAATACTAGTAAGTTGATGTTTTTTTGTGTTGCCATGGCAACGGGTTTATAGCAGGCAGTTTTTTTGAAAATAGAAGTAATTTTGGTTTAAACATACAAATTTTCTGAGTTTAATATTAAATTACGCTTCTTTTCCAGCATTAATAACATCTTACATAATTAAATATAAGTTAAATCATTTAATATGCATAGAATATGCTAATTTGATGACGTCATTGGTCAAAATCCAATATGGCGGACTATGTTATTAGCTCTGACGTCACATGACATCATAATTACACCAAAGTTATTAAAATTTAATTCTATTACTACACCATTCTCTGAAAACTTGGTAGACATACGATGAGTGCATAAAAACATATAAAAACGGAAATAAGGCAATGTATAAGAACGCCAGTGTATCCATTATGATCGAAAGCCGGCTGGGGTCCGCGCGGACCCCAAAAGAAAATCAGATATAATTTTTTTTATAAATGGTAGAAACGGAGTTTTCTGCACTGTATTGAGAGACAACTTTGTGGGTGACAATTACCTAAAATGTCAGAAAAAAATCTTTAGAAACAAAAAAGATATTACAGAATATATAGTGCTGGGGTCCGCGCGGACCCCAGGTGTACTGTTTAGGGTTAAATGCCCAGTGAAACTTAAGGATGGTCAAAATGATCATGGTATATCATGGTTAATAATTTCATTCATTCTAATTGTATTATTCTTTTCTTTAGAGTAGTTCGTGGGTTTTAAACACATTAAAAAATCGGTTCTTGTACATGTAGGGAGGACACCAGACACTAAAATAATTACCTAAATTCTAATCCTGTAAACTGAAGTTATATTTCATGAGAGAAACTTAAAGCTATGTTCAATTTTCAAACTAGAAGTGTACAGTTTTAAAAGTAGCTCGTGTGCCTGTTTAAGTTGTAGCTTGGTTGCTTCTAATTTAAGATTGTACATTTAAGGTACTTCAAGAATCAACATGTTTAATATCAACCCTGTAAATTATCATTGATCAAATTTCAACAACAATTTTTTAATGAGTTGTTACTTTCTTGGGGCTTGCAAGTTTGGGACGGATAAAGAGTTATAACTTAAAGGTATAGTATTAGTGAACTTCAGACGTATGTTTTATTTGCAATTTTTTACATGAAAATGTAGTTAAAATATTGGGTTGTGGGCCCTTGCAGCTCAAACCCAAGGCTGTTGTCTGCCAGGAAACAACATGAATATTCTAAGCTACTTAAAGAGTCACAGACTTCAATCTCAACCTTACATGACATTTCTATCAGAAAATTCATTTGCAAAAGTTTATTTGCAATAGTTTATTTGCGAAAGAAAATTTATTTGCAAAAGTTGCTTCTGGAACGTTTGAGTAAGAGCCTTTGATTGTGTAATATTTCGTGCACGAGTACAGTACGATCCATACTGTGCAGGAACAGTCATTGTAACAGTTACAGTTCTTACTATAATCAAGAACCTACCAAGAACAGGAAAAGAGTGTTTTTGGTGTTCTGTGTAAAGTATACAATGTATTGTTATGGACGATCTAAGTCCGAAACTCTAGTAGCAGAGCAATGCACTGTAAAGATCATTTTAAATGCATCAATACTGAATTCTTTTTAATTTTTTAACTTTTTTTAATTTTTTTAAGTGTCGTTTTGGTCCAGTAACATCTTCTCTAGTTTTTTTTTTTTACTTTGAAGTTGTAGCATTGTAACAATGTGATTACAATTACCTTTTTAACATTGACGATGTGACGACTGTATTTTGCAAAGTTGAACTTTAATAGTTGTTCCAAATTTACTTATTGCCCTACCAAGAACAGAAAAAGAGTTTTTTGTCATTCTGTGTAAAATATGTATGATCATAAAATATTTCAGTCTGGAAATCTTGTTACAGAGCAATGTACTACATAGAGTATAAAGATCATTAATGCTGAGGATTTCGTTTAAAAATGAATGTGATTTTGCACCAGTAATACCAGCTGTAGTTTTTTTTTAAATATGAAATCTGAAGTATTGTATCAATTGTGGTAATAACTATTTCATAATCTGTAGCTTTTTATTATACATTGATGATGATGATGTCACACTTGTATTTTGCAAGCTTTAACTTTTTTAGAATAGTTGTTCCAGCTTTAATGACCAACAAAAAAGAAAGAGTGTTTTGTCATTCTGTACTGCTGTGTCAAGTATACATTGTATAATTATGGACGATTTAAGTCAGGAACTGTAGTAGGAGAGCAATGTACTGCAGAGAGTATAAAGATGCAAAGATTTTTCAATAGCATCTCGAGATGATCTTCCTTGTGAGTGAAAAATATACCGTAGTATGTCAACATTCCGGTTTATTACCAAACGTTCATTTATTTTCCATAATATAGCCATCCTTTATTACTGTTTGAAAGAGGGGAGGTTAAAGGTACATACCCAACCAGCTGTAAATTGTACGCAAATGTACGTGTCACCTTCAAAATAAAAACATAAAGTTTATAAATCATGTGTACTCTACCATAGGACATAAAGCATACACCGTAGGGTATATGTACCAAGAAGACAGGAACATCGTAGAATATCAATTATTTAGTAATATGCAAAATGGTACCTCTTTTGCGTAATTTTTACCAAAAAAAGTCATAATACCATAGTGCTGACACAAGTTTGGTACAATTCAACATCACCTTTCATAGGCCATGCAAATCAGACAAGTGCTAGAATTCATGTCTTAAGATCATTAGTCGAAGGTATGTGATCAATTGCAGTGCTGTGCAAATACAAGTGATTGCGCATAAATTGTAGCCCCTCTTCCTATTTTACCCGCAGGACGAAGACAAATTTCAGACTCAAGCTCTCCTATTATAAACAACCTTAAAGTTTGTTTCCATTTCAAAACACCATTGGCAACAAATTAACATTTTCGGTTTAATCCTTTTGCCCGTTATACGTATATTAGGTGTTCGTAATTTGATTATTAGCTTTCACATTTGGATTTAATAAAATGATACAAGAATTTACACAATTATAGTATAAAAAGAATTCGAAATAAATAGACAAAATACGAAAGAACAATAAACGTAACCGGATAGAAATCGTAAAGTTTGCATAAAGGTCGAACTAGTTTATTGTGCTATGGTGTAATTTTAGGGGGATTCCGAGCAAGTTAATTGAAGTCATTAGCGCAAACCATATCATAATCCAGGAAGTTAAAATTTCTTGTTTCCTCAGCTCGTTCCCATAGAAACACCCGGCTACTTCCTCTTCATGGACGCGTTTCCGATGACATCGACACAGCACAAGGTAGGCGGGATTATCATTTAAGATATTAAAACTACTGGTTTCTCTGTTCAGCATATGTGGACATCTAGTTTATTGTAAGTTGTGGACTATTTACAGAATGCTATGATATATTCTAAAGGTGCGAGTCCAGCTGTCCATCATCAACCAATTAATTGAGATAATTGACTTAACCAATAATCGTAATTCTCATTCTCTCCTTAGCATTTTCAAAATTAAAATGCATGCAATTAGTTTTCATTGTACGTTTCTATGTATTTCATTTAGTTGAGTTATTTTACATTGTCTGGTAGCATCTCTAAGTTCTCTCAATTCTAACTATTTCATACTATATCTGGTGTACTGTGTACTGGAATTTTTGTTCTTTTTTGTTCTCTGGTGTTATCATTACTTTTAAAGGCTTACAGCAATGACGATTTATACTTGCGGAAATAAGCACGCAACACAAAACTTACATGTACATTTTTATTCAAGGGAAAAACACGAAATCTCGATAAACAGCCCAATCAACTTTAGATCTAAAAAGCTGTTACATACAATCATATTATACATCACGGTATGCATGCCTGTTTTGTAGTCGTTTCATTGCAAAACAAAAACAACATTAAAGACATTTCAGGTCATGGGATCAAAATAGAGCATGCAATGACATTGTTTATTCGACTAAATGTGTTTTTTAAAAGATATTCTGTTTTCAATATGAGAGTCATGTGTACCTTAGAATGGCAAACGTGATCGATATTAAAGACACAGGCGTAATATTGATAAATTCGTGTTCTTACTTTATTAAATTATATGCACTACTCTATAGAAGACATTAGGAAAATTCCATATATTTTACGGGGATAAACGTGACTCCTGTTACTATGTGTGTTTCAACATTTGCCCTATTTTACTTCATGACAAACAACATAGCAAAGCAATATAAATGGAAAATTCAACTTGGAATATTAGACAAATACTTTTCTGTTGCAGCCCTATTGTAATAATACTACTTGCTATAAAACTTTAACAATGCCAAGTTAAAGAGATGGCTTGTATTCTTGCGCATAAAAAGAAGGCGAAAAGAGAAAAGGAAAATATATTGGATATAAGTAGCACACACGATCGGTATAGACAGATTCGGGTTCGCCTTATTCATTTTACAATAGTGCAGTAGATAAAGCCATATGAAATGGACTAACACCTGCTAACAATAGGGAGTAATCTACAGTAAACACTTGGTGCACTTCCTTGTGAGTGAAAAATATATAGTATATAGTATGTCAACATTCCGGTTTATTACCAAACGTCCCTTTATTTTTCATAATATAGCCATTCTTTATTACTGTTTGAAAGAGGGGAGGTTAAAGGTACATACCCAATCAGCTGTTAATTGTACGCAAATGTACGTGTCACCTTCAAAATAAAAACATAAAGTTTATAAATCACGTGTACTCTACCATTATGATAGGACATAAAGCACACACCGTAGGGTATATGTACCAATAAGACAGGAACATCATAGAATATCAATTATTTAGTAATATGCAAAATGGTACCTCTTTTGCGTAATTTTTACCAAAAAAAAGTCATAATACCATAGTGCTGACACAAGTTTGGTACAATTCAACATCACCTTTCATAGGCCATGCAAATCAGACAAGTGCTAGAATTGATGTCTTAAGATCATTAGTCGAAGGTATGTGATCGATTGAAGTGCTGTGCAAATACAAGTGATTGCGCATAAATTGTAGCCCCTCTTCCTATTTTACCCGCCGGACGAAGACAAATTTCAGATTCAAGCTCTCCTATTATAAACAACCTTAAAGTTTGTTTCCATTTCAAAACACCATTGGCAACAAGCTAACATTTTCGGTTTAATCATTTTGCCCGTTGTACGTTAATAAGGTGTTCATAATTTGATTATGAACACCTTTCACATTTGGATTTAATGAAATGATACCAGAATTTATACAATTAAAGTAGTGTAGTATGCATCATGTACATGTTATACTTTGATGTCTAGTCTCCAGTAAGTCTCCGGGAAGTCTTTTTTAAAAGACTTACTGGTGACAACACAAAATCTATTTTGCATCCTGTAAAAAATGTAAATCTAAACGAGAATCAAATGTAATAGTCTCTTAAGTTAAACTGAAATGTTGAGACAGCATTTATTGATATATACATTCTCCGTAATTTTTACTATGTTTTACAAAAGGTGATTTATTATATGTTAAAACCTCCGAAACAACAGGTTTATTTGCCTCTGTATCTTGACTTGCTAGGTGACCCGGGAGGACCATCGCGCCCGGGAGGACCCTTCTCCCCGTCCCTTCCATCACGCCCGGAACGACCCTTCACCCCCTTACACCCTCTAGACCCTTTCTTTCCCTTACTCCCTTTAGATCCAGTAGGCCCGACTGGCCCCCTTGACCCTCTATTTCCAGCTCGCCCTTTGGCTCCCTTTTGTCCCGATGGTCCAGATGGCCCCATGTCTCCCTTTTGTCCCGATGGTCCAGATGGCCCCATGTCTCCCTTTTTTCCCGAAGGTCCAGTTGGCCCCATTTCCCCCTTTTTTCCCGATGGTCCAGTTGGCCCCATGTCTCCCTTTTCTCCCGATGGTCCAGTTGGCCCCATTTCCCCCTTTTTTCCCGATGGTCCAGGTGGCCCTATAGCTCCCTTTTCACCAGGAGGTCCGAGAGGTCCGGCAGGCCCATAGCAAACTGGCCATTCTGGCCCCCTTCCTCCTGGCGGGACAGCTGACCAGCTGATGCCTAAAGATCCCTTTTCACCAGGAGGTCCGGCAGACCCATGACAAACTGGCCCTATGGGCCCCCTTTCCCCTGGAGGTCCCGAGGTACCCTTTTCTCCTGGTGGTCCAGCGGACCCTAAAGCCCCTTTTTCACCAGGAGGTCCGGCAGTCCCATGGCCAGCGGGCCCTATTGGCCCCCTTTCTCCTGGAGGTCCCGAGGTACCCTTTTCTCCTGGCGGTCCAGCGGACCCTAAAGCCCCTTTTTCACCAGGAGGTCCGGCAGTCCCATGGCCAGCGGGCCCTATTGGCCCCCTTTCTCCTGGAGGTCCCGAGGTACCCTTTTCTCCTGGTGGTCCAGCGGACCCTAAAGCCCCTTTTTCACCAGGAGGTCCGGCAGTCCCATGGCCAGTTGGCCCAATGGGCCCCCTTTCTCCTGGTGGTCCAGGGGGTCCGGCAGTTCCATTGCCAGTTGGACCTATGGGCCCTCTTTCTCCCGGAGGTCCTATACCACCCTTTTCTCCTGGAGGTCCAGCTGACCCTAAAGCCCCCTTTTCACCAGGAGGTCCGACAAAACCATGGCCAGCTGGCCCCATGGGCCCCTTTTCTCCCCGAGGTCCAGGAGGTCCCAAGCCACCCTTTTCTCCTGGAGGTCCAGCTGACCCTAAAGCCCCCTTTTCACCAGGAGGCCCGGCAGTCCCAAGGCCAACTGGTCCTATGGGTCCCTTTTCTCCTGGAGGTCCAGGAGGTCCCACTGTACCATTTCCTCCCGGAGGTCCAGGAGGTCCCATGGTACCATTTTCTCCTGGAGGTCCAGGAGGCCCCATGGTACCATTTCCTCCCGGAGGTCCAGGAGGTCCCACTGTACCATTTTCTCCCGGGGGTCCAGGAGGTCCCACGGCACCCTTTTCTCCCGGGGGTCCAGGAAGTCCCAGGGTATGATTTTCCCTTGGAGGTCCAGAAAACCCTAAAGCCCCCTTTTCACCAGGAGGTCCAGCAGAACAATTACCAGCTGGCCCTATGGGCCCCCTTTCTCCTGGAGGCCCAGGAGGTCCTTGAGGTCCAGCTGACCGAATGGGTTCCTTTTTATCTGGACCACCACTTGTCACAACAGACCCTGAAGGATTGAAATAAAATCCTTAGTGTGTTACTTCTAATACCCTAAGGTCATTTAATAACTAGAGTTTCTCATACCTTCGCCAAATGATGTTAATCTTTATGACTGACAAAGTAAAGATTATCCCTCCTCATTATGCAAATGACATTCAATTGAATGGATTATATCAGTAAATCATATTCTTCACCAAAAAAGAGCCTTATCTTAAGGAATCCAATGCATCTTAGGGCAACAAAACTGGAAATATTCTGAATAAGGCTAGCTTTCTTATTTTCTGGGAGGTACCCTAAAAAACAGCCGAGGGCCCTTTCAGTAACTGTTTTCCGTCAGAATTGTGGAACTTTTTGCTTCCTAAGGGTCTCTATACATTGGGATAGTAGGATTTTAACTTAGTATGTAGATAAACGACTAGAATATTGGCTCTATAAATTTGGTTTCCAAACCCTAAAAACTGCACTGGATGCCTTTAAAGAAATCCATTCTATCTTTTGCTCATAAATTATGCAAATGCCTTATTTAAATAAGTTATGTTTAATGATGTTCACCTTCACTTAATTTTCAAATACCCAAACAATGAAATTCCAGGCAGTATATAGTAGAGGGGATTCATTCCTCAAGCTACCGACATCTTGCACACGCAGTCGTCCCTCAGTAAGACATCTGGAGCCGCATAGTTCCCGTTCAGAACTTTTATTCAGCCTGTCACAAGAGCCAGAGCAAGAATAACAGCCAGGGGAGAAGACTACACTGCGAAGAAGATGGATTTCTCTTTTTTTTTCGTTTTGTGTAACATGGTAGTCAAGACCTTTATGACATCTTTAATTGTTCTAGAACAATAGATGACGTCATGTAGTAGGTCAACCAAGGTCAAAACGAACTTTGTAACAGGTCAGAGCGATCTGAACGCCATGATCCGACCTGAGGGCACTATGCACTGGAAAGGTATACAAGTGAGAACTTCATGCACTTGTGTCATTAGCCTCTGTACACTTGAAGAAGCCACACAGGCGAAACCGGTCGTGTGACAGGCTGAATTAAAGTTCTAAAAGGGAACTATGCGGCTCCAGATGTCTTACTGAGGGACGACTGCATGTGCAATATGTCGGTAGCTTGAGGAATGAATCCCCTCTACTATATAATGAAATTCCAGGCAGTTACCATGTTCGACTAATAACATGTTCTTATTAATTATGCAAATTAAGTCTTCATTTACATAATCAATATCTGCCTGTCTCAACTCAATTACACATGTCACAAGCCTAAATAGTCATATTATGTAATGCAGATATGCATAATTGTCGCAAAATTATGTCAAGCGTCACTTAAGCTATCTACATACCTACACATCTAGTATTACACACAAATCATCCGAAATTCGGTATTGGTATGCTTTATATATCTACCAACCGCAATTCATTATACCTTTTGGTATGCACCCTTTTAAAGTTGTATAATTTAAGACTTTTAATAGTTACTGTATAATAAAGAGACTGGTTTGATGAGCAGAGAACAGACATCCAAACACTCCTCTCGGAGCAGCACAAAGCACACTCAAAAGTACTTAGAAACCCAACTCGTGCTAACCGGGCTAAGCTAACGGAACTAAGGTCCCACGTCCAACGGGAGATAAGGAAAATGAAGAACGACTGGTGGACAAACCTAGCAAAGGAGATGCAAGGGTATGCAGACTGTGGTAACCAACAGAGCTTCTATAGTACCCTTAAGGCAGCGGGCGGCCCAACGCGAGGGTCCCACTTCCCTGTGCGGTCCGCGGATGGAACATCCCTAATTACAGACAAAACTGCCATACACTCCCGATGGGCAGAGCACTACAAGCAACTGTTGAACAGGTACACAGAAGTGGACAACAGCATCATCGAGGACATTCCTGAGCTTCCAACCATGACAGAGATGGATGAGCTCCCAACCTCCAGTGAAGTCCGCGCGGCAGTGAACTCTCTTAAGAACAACAAAGCCGCGGGGCCAGATGGAGTGCGTGGAGAAATCCTGAGAGCTGGTGGTAAGCCAGTCGTCCAGTGTCTCCACTCCCTCATCATCATTGCCTGGAACTCTGGCTGTGTCCCCCAACAATAGACTCTGATCTTGTGAGCATATATAAGAAGAAGGGAGACAGAGCAAGTTGCAGCAATAGCAAAGGCATTTCCCTCCTATCGTGCGCCGGTAAAGTACTTGCAAGGATACTGCTACTTCGACTTATCAAAACAGTTTCCGAAGACGTCTTACCTGAAAGCCAGTGCGATTTTAGAAAAGACCGCAGCACCACGGACATAATTTTTGTAGCCCGACAAATTCAGGAGAAATGCAGGGAACAGCATCAAGACCTCTATATGGTCTTCGTCGACTTAACAAAAGCATTCGACACAGTGAATAGACCCCTACTGTGGGACGTATTTCAGACACTTTCCAGATAAAGAACAGCGCACTGAACAAGGGTAAATTATTTTACTTACCTGGACTCAACCCTGAGTGTCAACTGCGATATAAAAGACGAGGTACAGCGGCTCATAGGTCTTGCACCTGCCTCTTTCGGCAGACTTGCACGAAAAGTCTTTCTGAACAGAAGCTTGTTAGTCAAGACCAAAGTCGCCGTGTACAGGGCGGTATGCCTCTCCATTCTACTCTACGCAGGTGAGACATGGACCCCATACAGGCACCACATCCGCACATTAGAACAGTTCCACATCCGTTGCCTACAGAAGATACTGGGACTTAACTGGTGGCACAAAGTTCCTCACACAGAGATCCGACGTAGAGCCAACATCGAGCCCCATAGGCCTATACTTCTGCAGAGACAACTCAGATGGGTAGGGCATGTGATCCGCATGCCTGCAAACCGGCCACCAAGGCAGATGCTGTACGGTGAGCTTTCCACGGGCAAACGCTCCGCAGGTGGCCAGCGCAAGATGTTCAAAGTAACCTCAAGTCCTGTGGCATCGAGCCACAAAGTCTTGAACAACTAGCAGCTGACAGAAACCGTTGGAGACAGGTATGCTCGACAGCTACCGAATCGTACACAGCCAGCTACGACCAGAGGGCCAGCTACGACCAGAGGGCGGAGGCAAGCAGAGCAAGAAGACACATGCCGGCTCAGCAGCAGGGACAGCACATCTGCGAGATATGCGGCCGCGTCTTAGCAGCTAGAATCGGCCTAATCAGCCATCGAAGAATACACCAAGTGAGAGAGTCAGAGAGTCAACAATGAGGGATGTCATCTTCGAAATCGAAGGACCGCCTTAAGCAAGTAAGTAAGCAAGCAAAGTATAATAAAGAATGTGTCATCAGAAAGCAACGCCAAACAACAGCCAGTAGGCATGCAGCTTTTGAGATCCTTGGGCAGTTGTAATCTTCTTGCTGATTAAGTGCTTGGCTGTAATTGGATTAACTCATTGGGCACCTGACAGGTAAACTGCATTCAATTACTTTTAGTATGTTTGTCACGCTTTCCCACAATGAGGGCCAGAAACCTTTTTTTTACCTTGAAAATCAACAGTTTGCATCAGAAATACCATTTTTAATCTTGAAAATCAAGTTTGCATCTGGCAAATATGAATTTTTAACTATAATGTATAGGACGTTAGCTATCTAACTGCTGTATTCATAGTTATATATCACTTCATAGCATATTAATATTGATGAAAAACATTCTTCTTCCTTGTGACTCTCCTTCTGCCCCTGCAACTTCGTTAAACGGATTCAAATTTGGGGACCAAATGACCTAATGGATCTCCCAGCAGAGTACATGGTGGCATGGATCCTGTCAATCTACATGTTCAACAGCAGATCAGGGCATTGGAACTTTCAATTGCTGAATGAAGGTATAGACCGTTTTTGACCAGGGGTGATTAAGGAACAATCAATTTGTGAGGGAGGGGGATAGGTCATTTTGGTACGGGGGATGTGGTGAAGCCATGTTGCATTTGCTCCTGAGCAAATGTCGGCCTTTCTTGATCCTTATTATGTTGCCCTGGGCATTACACCATGCAGTTTTCGGATTTTATCTTAAAACACTTACGTTCCAGCTTAATCAATCTCCGTTCCATCCTGTTCAGCTTTTCAATCTTCTCAGAATGACTGCAGACTTTAACTGTAAACATAAAGCAATTAAATACTTGGCATTTGCTAAGATACTACCAAATAACAAACTTACTGCCAAACCAATACAGTTTTCACATAACAATACATCTCTATAGAAATATGTCCAGCCCTCCTGTCAAGTCTGGCAATATCATCAGACAGCTTTACAATTTTCCAAGGACAGCTGCTAAATTTGATTGTTTTAGATAAAAAAAAACGACACTACCTACGTTTTTCAATGTTGTAGATAAATTTGATAATATCTCTAGACAACTGGGTAATTTTATCAGGATAGATGTGTAAAAAGGAACACAAATTTACTAACAAATGCTAAAAAAGACAAAAACAAATGTTTACCCAAGTTTTACTATAAATATACATCGCATTTAAATAAGAGGTATTACATGTACCTGTCAAATAAGGCATTAAGATCAGAACTCCCAAGCAGACTACAATGTTGATAGCTTGAAACAGCTTCTTGCCAACACTTTGATATTTCTTCTTCTTGGCGTCCGCATCGTAGCTGGTATCTGTTTTAACATTATTAATTATATATCAACAATGTTTTATTTAGTCGCGTTTGGCTACAATGTACTTCTACTTGTTATTTTACCATTAGACAAGAGTATGCAAAGAAAAGTTGTAAATTTCACTACCAGGCAGATTTTCTCACACAGAACGGTTTTTGTTTTGCCATCTTGAAATTGCATCAGATGCGTTACCACCTATTACATAATTATACATGCGATACAATATTTATGATGTACTATGTACATATAAAGTAAAACCAGTGAGGCAACAAAAAACAAACCAAAAAAAATAGTGCCGGTGAATGTTTCCATTTTTTTCATTAAAAATGTATAAAATCGATCTGTTAGATAAAATGGTTTACCTGCTCTAGAGATGTACAAAGGGTTGGGCACATTCGCACCTGCGTCCGCAAGTGACCTCCAATCAGTCTGGGGCTGCTGCATGGGCGTGGTGCCTGTGTGGTATTCATATCATCATTAAAACCGTCTACGTATAAAACCTAATAATTCCTCTATCAAACTTAAGAATCTATTAAATGGTGAGCCTTGACATGCCACCGATTTTGTGCCTTTGGAAAGGCACTTTAGACGACTTTCTCCATCAGAAAATGAGTATTGTCTGACCAGTATTATTTTCTATGTGTGGGACATAACACCAGCAACAGCTGCATTGTTTGTTGCAATTTCAATAAAATCGCATTGTTGCATTGTTTTGCATTGTTGCAATTTCAATAAAATAAAAATCTAGTAATCCATGTATCAAGCTGCGAATGTTTAAAAAAGTACAGCTAAATATGACGTATAGTAGTATTTTGTAGCAACCAGATCTGTCAATATACGCCTAAATGATGTCTTCTCTTTTTATGACTCCTGTGGCATTCAATTTGTTTCATAAAATAATCAAAATGGCTCAGCCAGTCTCCATAAAATATATAGAAAATTGACACAACGTACTCTTCTTTTGTTCTTTGTTCTGTGCTACTTAACAGCTATTGTGAAATCCGTCGGCATTTTGTCGTCATTAGAAGAGAAATAAATAGAGCAAGCTTTTTTTAGCCTTATAATCCATATGTTATCAATAAACTCACGGTTTAAGCAACCTGTGTAGTAATTGAAAGTTACACTAGTTATGAGTTATAACCCCTTAACAAGTGCCGTTCTTCTTGAACCAATTCTACAAAACATTTAAATTGGAGGCTTCGGTGCCCAGGACGACGCACTAAAGAAGTACTGCTCTCTACTTTGGCTTCTCCGGTAGCTTGAATACTGAATTGACCCCCATAAATACATAAACACATAAACATCTCGGACTGTCTCTGCCCTAAAAACAAAAAGCATGGGCATAATAACGGTCACTTTGTCGAATATTTTTCTGCACTGTTTACAAAGTAACACTATCATACCGTCCAAAATGATCAGGATAGTTGTAACTTAGTCAACTTATTAAAGTCACTCTATGTAGTTTTTTGACAATACAAAAAGTATATTTTTTATTCTTTTCTTTACATAGTACATTGGCTTAACCCATTAGTATTCCAAAATTATACTCCCCAGCAAAAAATACAACATCCTTGCTCCTTAGAAGCTTAGAAAACTGTGAATGATCTTCTATTCAACCTCTGGCCAAACCACACATATGGTATTGTCCACTCCCAGTGGTTTGACCTACATCCCAGTGGGGTGTCAGTTGATAGCTTACCAGTTTCTGAAATACCTAATCGTTTACCAGATTTTTTATCTCTTTTGAAGGGATAATGGCCACAGTTTATTCATGCCCAACAAAATACTCTAAGTTGATAATTATATTCCACCTCATGTGAAAGATATGAGTTTTTTCTAAGGAGGGTATATCTTGTGACATCTGCCCCTGTCTATCGAGCCTGGCATGCCCGGGCCAATTAGCCACCCCAGGGGGCAACCCCTGTATGTTGTTGTTGTTGTCCTGCCTGAGCAAACCGGTGGCACCGGGAACTGAAGAAGGACTGTTTGAACAGACAAAATATACGAAAAAAATGTGAAATAATAACACAAATGTGTTGAAAAGTGATAGTAACTGCTAATAACACCAAAATTTAGTATAATTAGAATATTTCAATTTTTTGCGCAAAAAACTACATAGAGTGCCTTTAAGAAAATATTACCTGCAACATTCAGTTTATGGAAAACCAACCTTTCAAGTTTCAATTCTTCAAACTGCCATGTCAACGCTTTATCGAAATGTTTACTTGTAGATGTCTACATGTAAAATGTTACTCACACAACTGAATTAGCTTTGATAGGCTTGCAATTTTGGTGTCAAGTTGGTAGTATGAGAAAACAGTAGACTCAGGAGCTCTGTTATAACTGTAAAAGTAACTGCCGGTCAATCTCTATTACACTACCAGGCAAACCTGGGCAAGACAGTGTTGTCATTACAGTACTTTAGATGTCTGGGTTAGATGAAGCTAACGTCTTTATGTACAGCTGTACATGAATTCTTATCTGTTGTCAATATGGATTCCTTATCTGTTGTCAATATGTTTCAAACCTAAAGTGTCTTGAAGAGTCTTTAAGTTGGTCACAGCCAGCCTGTGCCCATGTTACCACCAAGGTTACCAGGTATAAAATGAGTCCTGGTAGTTAACGTTAAGCGACGGTCACAACCCGCCGTACGTGCTTTTTGTCCGTACGTTTTTTGGGAGGCTACGTCTGCTACGTTTTTCTGAAAACGTGCGGAAGGAGTGGCATTGACGCACGTCACTCGCACGGTTTTGCAAGGTGTAAGAGTGTGGTCTGCACGTCACGTCTGGCCGTGAGCGGTTGCGTACATTGTACGTTGCGCAAGTAGTAAGTGAGTTGTACGTGCTTACAACGTACGATCTCTGTGCGATTGCAACTTTACCGTAAGGAGGCCGTACTCACACGTGCTTCTTCCGCACGGCACGTACTGGGCACGCGCGTCGCTCGTACTCGCACGCACGGGTGGTGAATCCGCAGAACGCAAGTAGAAAAAAGTTTTACATGCACTTAAAGTTCTACGGCGTGTCTGCGTGCTCCCAAATCCGTAGGATTCCGTACGGAGGCGGTACTCACCACGCACGGATGCCCTACGTTTGCCCACGTTTTTGCATGTAGACAGCACGCAGGAGCACGTACGGCGGGTTGTGACCGTCGCTTTAGCCGAATTTATTGGGTGCTTATATAGTACAAGCCTGGTCTTTAAAAATAGTATAATATCATTAACATCTCTCCATCGTTCTCAAATAGAATAGAAAATCAGGCAAAACAAACACTACCTCCAGTATCAGTGCGGGACTGCTGCTTCCCTCCCGACATGATGCCACTTGTCAGGTGTCTGTACAGCAAAAACGCGTTATAACGTCTGGCCAGGCGACAGGCGATGTAAGCGAGGCTTGCGAACAGTCAGCAACCCGTGACACTTTGAACAGTCGAGACAAATCATAGACAGCCCTGAAACCTTCATTTGATACCGAGATATGCTTTGAAAAGAAATTAACTTAACATTACAAAACGTAGCTTTTTCTTTACACCAACGTGTTTTAGGAACGTTTTATTGTTTGCATTTATTGATGGCTTACGTGGAATTATCAATATTTACATAATCGTCGCATACACGCTTGCCAAACGTCCTTGGAAAAAAGTTAAACAGATAATAGTTTTTTTTTTTNTTTT
>NW_017802392.1:849670-861044 GCF_001625305.1 Branchiostoma belcheri | reverse complement strand
TTTTTTTTTTTTTTAANCTTTCTTTATTGAATTTTACCTAAAATAAATTAACGGTTACAGAATATGGCATGGCATTGTGCAAAAAGGAATACATGGTGAACCACAAAAACAAAACGTAAGATCCAGGTACAATAGTGTAGTGCAAATTTTACAGATACACCCTGTTGCCCCTAATTACATGGTTTAAAATTACACATGGGATTTTTTTTAAACTCTTTTAAATATTTATTTAACAACATTTTATCTATTCTGAAAAAATTGTATTTAATTTTCCCCATTTCCCCCTGTGTTTTTAATAGTTTGTGTTGCCTATACGCAATGTTTAATTCTAGTCTATAAAAGTAAGAAACATAAGATATAAATGCAGATAAACTTAAGGAATACTTACGATTTTTAAAATAAACATTTTACCTAGGAGTACTATAACATTGGAGAGAACCGGGCATCGATCAGTCAGGTTACCAAAAATTATATTGATTGCGTTGATTTGTAAATGAGTACCAGTGATGTTGAAGAACCATTTGTCCACCTGACTCCAAAAATCTGCAGATATTCGACAATTCCAAAATAGGTGGACGACTGATTCTTCTTCTTCTTTACATAGACTGCAAATTGGTGAGTCTATTAACCCCCATAAAAATAATGTTTTATTACAAGTTAAAAATTTAAACAGCAGTTTGTATTGAAACATACGAGTGTTTGAGTCAATAGAAAGTTTATACGGCAAACTATACACTTTGTGCCAAGGTAAAGGGGTATCGAAATATTCCTCCCACGAAAATTTAATTTTATCAGACGAGTCCATAAACTGGCTTCGTTCATAAAAAATGAATACAGATCTTTATTAATATTTCCCTTACGTAGCCAGCCTATGTTTCTGCAGACTGGAAGACAAACACCCAGGTTTGGAGATGTCTGTTTTAACGTGGTTTTCCAACAAGAAGGAATTGCAGAAATAAGTTGATTGTACTTAAATTCGGTACAGGCTTCCCCAAATTTTTGAGTCAGATCATCAAATGATAAAAACCTATTTTGTAAGTCTAGAATGTCATTTACAAACACTACTCCTCTACTAAACATTACCTGAGAAAAGAATGGTTTTCCATCGATTGTAATATTTGAATTTAAACACAGAAGTTGTTGTTTTATTTCTACTGCTCCCTCTGGCGGCCGGAGCTGGAACTTTTAACCACGCCTGTATTACATGCATGAAAAAGGAACTAAGAGGTGACTTTTTCCCCATTAAAGAGTTAAAATCCACATACTTTAGTTGGGAAAAAGGAAATACATTCGTACGAAAAATAGAACTAGATAAAAATATTAATTTAGAGCAAAACCATTTTTTATTTAGATACAATTTTGGCAGCCAAGAACCTTTAAGTGTCAAATCCACAGCCTGCAAATTCCTAAGTTTTAGCCCCCCTGTTCATAAGTAGCATACAATGTTTTCCTTTTCACCCGCTCCGGTCCCTCCCCCCATAGAAATTTAAATATCTTTTTTTCATATAAGTCAAAAAACGTAGAGGGGGAGACGGGAGAGAAGTTAGTAAATAGATAAATTGAGGGACAATTAATGTATTGATTAAAACGATTTTACCCATAAGAGTTAATGACTTAGATTTCCACGGCATTAATATCTTGTCTATTCTAGCCAATTTCTTGTCAAAGTTATAATCCACTATATTAGATAACAGTTCTGGGATGTGAATTCCTAGAATATTAACAGGGCCATCCGTCCATTGTATTTGTAAGGGGCAAGGTAAGTAAAAGTTTGTTCTTTTTAGAGTACCAATTCTTAATATTTTACATTTATCAAAATGTGGGCATAGTCCTGATAATAAGGAAAATTTTCTAGATCCGTAACTAAAGCGTATAAAGAGCCGAGTTCGGGAGCAAGTGGAAAATTCGAGTCGTCGGCATATTGCGAAATTTTAGATTCAATTCCAAAAGTATCTAAACCTTTTATTTCGATATTGCTACGAATTTTAATAGCGAGTATTTCTACCCCCAAAATAAAAAGATATGGAGAGAGGGGACATCCTTGTCGGACCCCACGGGACAGGGAAAAGGACTTAGAAATATAACCACAGTTGATAATTTTACTAGAGATATCTTTGTAAAGAATTTGTACCCAGCTAATAAAAGAGTCCCCAAAGCCGAAATACCTCAGTGTTTTAAAGATAAAGTCCAGTTTAACGGTGTCAAAGGCCTTCTCAAAGTCAGCAATGAAAATTAAACCGGGCAAATCATTTTTGTCATAATATTCTATTATCTCTAATAATCTGCGTATGTTGTCACAAATACTACGCCCCTGCAGGAAACCTGTTTGATCATATGATATTAGCTTTGAAATAATATTTTTCATGCGAAGAGCGAGACATTTGGACAAAATACGCGTATCACAGTTAAGTAAAGTAATGGGACGCCAATTTTTGAGATACGAAGAGTCTTTATCCTGTCCCGTGGGGTCTTGCTTAAGTATTAATGTAATAAGACCTACTTTTTGTGTATCAGATAGCTGGTGTACATCAAACGAAAAGTTAAAACAATCAAGCATATGTTGCTTTAAACAATTAAAGAGAGTCTTGTAAAATTCTATCGGAAGGCCGTCTAGACCGGGGGCTTTACCACAGGGAAAGGAATTAATTGCCCTCTTCAATTCTTCTTCAGTTATTAAACCATCACATTTTCTCTGTTCTTCGGGCGACAAAGATACTCGTTTATTTGGAAAAAAGGATTTAAAAACATCTGCATCTACTGACATTGGTTGTTCCTTTAAAGAGTATAGATTATGATAAAAGTTGGTCTGTTCCTCGAGAATATCTAAAGGGCTGGTTATGATCTGACCGTCTGCAGAGACAAGTTTGGCCATATTTTTCCTAGCCTTATCCCTAGTGACAAAATTCATAAAAAAACGAGTGCACTTCTCCCCTTGCTCCATCCACTTTGCTCTTTTACTGGTGATTATATTATTAGATTTGATTTGATAAAATAGTTCTAATTCCTGCTTCTTTTCCTGTAGTTTAACAAAGGTATTTGGGTCAAAAACAGCGTCTAAGCTTTCTTGCAGGCTGCAGATTTCACTTGCTAGATAAATTTCGGTCGATTTGAGTTGTTTGTATTTCCATGACGAATATTTTATAATATGTCCACGTACACAACACTTAAATGTATCCCATACGGTATGTGCATTCGCAGAATCCTTATTGATGAGGAAAAAGTTATTTATGAAATCTGAAGTTTCTTTAATAAAAACCGGGTCTCTTAGTAAATCTTGGTTGAATCTCCAAAAACCTGGGCCCTTGGGTATTGGTGAAGTAACAACAGAAAGTCCAATAAGGGAATGGTCAGACCTAAAATTATCTTCTATTTCCACTTTTTGTATGCGAGAAACTAAGGAAAAGGACGTTAAAAAATAATCAATGCGACTTGCTTGAAATCTACGTCTCCAAGTATATCGCCTTGTTTTAGGATTTTGGTGTCTGTAAATATCTATCAAATCTAAATTGGCACATAGTGAATTGATTGCTTGAAAACATTTTGGATGGTAATTTGAAATTCGATGCCCGGTTCTATCTATATCAGTATTAAGAACAGTGTTGAAATCACCTACAACTACAATGTATGATTCAGAATCTAAACAATTTTGTATAGTTGTTTCCAAATTAGTGAAAAGAGAGGGGTCATCTGAATTGGGGCCATATATATTTACCAAACAAAAACGACTAGAATCTATAGTTATATCCAACATAATCCACCTGCCTGAATTGTCAGTTAGTGAATTGTGAACTGTGTAGGAGACGTTTATCTTAAATAAAATACATTACCCCCCTACTATTACTTAAACCGTGACTAAAAAGAATTAGGTGCCCCCAATCTGATATCCATTCTGTTTCAACTTTCATGGAAGAATGTGTTTCTTGTAGACAGTAAATTTGGTAATTTTGTCTTTTAACCATGTGAATACTTCATGTCGTTTTCTGCGGTCGCCCAGCCCATTGCAATTATAGCTACAAATATTGACTTTGGGCGAAGTCATAAGTAGAGATGAAAATATTTAATACTCTATAAATATAAATAAGGGCTGGGCGTCCGCAGAAAAGCGAAAATTGAAGTAAACGAACCAGTGTGAGAAACTTGTCTTATATCTATCAGGCAACAGGGTTTATCATAATATGTACTACAATAATCAATATATCCACTACATGAAACAAACAGAGACATAAAGTAACATGCCATGCATAAATAAAGTGAAACATGCATCAAAACAAACAGTGCGTGTCTTCTTAACGCAACACAACTTTACAATGGTCTACTTTTGTTTGTAAACTAAACACTAGCGACTAGAGGGCATAAAAGCCCACGCTCACAATCAGATGTAATTATATTTCATAAGAAAAAATTACACGATAGTGCTAATGTCAATATAGGATTCAATATCAATATCAGGTGAGCTTCCAAAAAAAAAAAAGAATCATAATATTTCACAAGTAGATTGATTAAATATTTCTTACACTCCAAGGAAATAAATAGGCACTACCTGATCTATCCCCCACCCCCCTGAAAAAGAGAAAACCGACACATAATCCATTTTAAATATATAAAGAAGGAAGGGGAAAAACAAACCGAGAAACTCTATTCAGTTCAGTCTCTACCGTCCCTCCCTTCAGGGGCAGTCCACTTGTGCCAAGGGTTCAAAGACATTAGTTTTCTTAATGTCAGGTTGAAGGTCCGGTGAACGAGAAGCTTGCCGCTTGGCGAAGAACTTCCGACGGTGTTGGGCTGACTCCTCTGGAACGACGTTCGCTATGTCCTGTTGACTCGTCAGCAGAACCCGGCGGTCGTCACGTGTGGCCCAGATTTTTCCCTCGATGGTCACCCACACAGCTGTTAGCGGTTTGTTGTCAGTTCCATTTGAGACCAACTGTTTGGCTTGGTGGAAAAGTGCCCTACTAGCCGGGGACAGATCCGGACGAATTGAGAAGAAAGATCCAGCATCGTTCTTCTTCCCTTTCAGGGCCTTCCTTGCCTCATAAACCTTTCTCTTTGCCAGGAAGGTAGAGAACTTAACGATGACATGTCGTCCCGATCCCTTTGCACCCAGGTAATGTATGTTATCCAGTTCCCCCGGTAGTTTGTTTACACCAGTATAGTATAATAGAAACTTCACGTTTTACTCCCTGCTTTCCTCCATTTCATTCGTTATTATAGTTATTGCTACAGCTAGTCATACTATAGTTTTTTTTTTTAAATTCAGCTTGAAAGCAGTTTCCTAGCTTGTCTAAAATGTTTTAACTTGCTGCCGAAACGATCATTGCATAAATAATATGCGGAGCGTTTGGAAATTACTGTCCTGGTGGAGGGATTGCTCTCCTCCACAAGGATGGCTTCACGGCTGTCACATGGCCCATACTTATTGTGATACTCCGTACAAAAGCTGAGATATTAGTACCTACATGAAAATATATGTAGGTACTTTGACTGTTGAATGTTTCCCGCCTGTCTGTCTGTCTGTCTTTATTTCTGTCTGTATGTATGTCTGTCTGTATGTGTGTGTTTCCGCATACTTGTGGTCAGCATAACCTCGGAATGCCTTTATGGATTGTCATGATATTTGACATGTTGGTAGTTCTTAATAAAGCAAAGGTCAAGGTGATATCTGGGCCTCCTGGTGGCTGACCTTGGACTGCACCCGAACTTCCGGTTATCGTATCTTTTGTCCCGAGCATACTACAGCCTTGAATTTTTGGTGACAGATAGCTTTTCCTGTCAGAAACAAGTGGTATGGGTTTGATCCCCCTAAAAGATTGTCCTGGAACTGAAAGCTTCCAGGGAAATCTTTAAAAGCGGATAAATCACGAAAATCATGATTTTGGTATTTAGATAGCTTTGACATGGATTTACACGATTGTATGTTATTTATGTAAATAAGGACTCAATTTGCAAAATTAATTAGGATATTTTAAAAAAAACATCATTGTGTGATGTCAACTTAGGAAAAACACAGAAATGAAAAACAACATGCAAATAAAGATGCCTGACGCAGGCGATTGAGAAGCTTGCGGGACAGTCCTCAGGTGAGTATATTGCGTGTATACTTTTTTATATCTTATTTTTTACATGTTCTTACTGACATCTAGACTCATTTAAACGTACATATACATTACAGAAAAGAGTTTGCTACAGAATCTGCAATGCTATAAGAGTATTGAACTGGGGATGGTTTACGTGTAATACTAATCACTGCACCGTTAAAGAGGTTTATCAGTCACGTAGAATTAACAGTTAGTAGAAATTCTTCAATCAGTGACTTATTTTTGCGAGGTAAATCACGTACCTCCAAATGTTCGGTGTCGACTGTACACCTTGATCACGGAATGACCTAATCTCGCGAGAACACGAGACTAGATTGAGATTTGTGTGGATCTTCTGGCCTCCCCCGCCTCCACATCCAGTTGGAACGTGCCGGGATGAATTGTAATGAGGTTGGGAGCTGCCCAAGGCCTACCTTCCTATACTCCGCAAGGAGGCGGGGGAGGCCAGAAGATCCACAAGTCTCGATCTTGTCTCGTTTTCTCGCGACAATGGGTCATTCCGTGATCAAGGTGTACAGTCGACACCGAAAATTTGGAGGTACGTGATTTACCTTACAAAAATACAGTCACTGATTGAAGAATTTCTATTAACTGCTAATCACTACACATTTTATATAATTTTATATAAGGGTGAAATTTTATCTGCCAGGCTTCCGCCAGGGCTACAAGACGGTCTATTTCTGACAGGAATCTAATATAATCAAAAATGGAAGCAATTCTTCTTAAACAGTCGCCATCGACAAGAATGATAGCCATAAGGCCAAACTGTGCTGCGCCCCCTGCCGACATTGCCGTATGGGGCTGGTACAGTGTCTGATTTATCGGCGATTGACCCTCTGACAGAGCGAGGGTCATAAGTGCTGTCTTGCTACTATTCACTTTTCTATTTACTGTCATTTTATAATGTTAACCACTATGATCGGTTTGTTAACAATGTGTGTTCATCTGTAAAAATAAAGTATCCGCTACTATTTTCTAACCCAAGATCCCGAGCTGGGACACATTACAAGACAAGAACGAGTACTGAACGAACACTTCATTCTGAAAGGACAGGAGTCATAACGGCGAGCCTCCATTCTTTAGCTGCCACTCTCAAATCGTGTACAATTCCGTCTGTAATATGTGTGCATGCGGTAGATATAAACCCTGGCTAATGGCTAAAGTCCAAGGCAACAGGCTCATCTTGCGTCTTTCGTAATTACCTATTCATTTTTTGTGTTCCCTCTATGGTTTGATTTTATTACCTCTGTACCCCCGATTCTCTTTTATTCATATACTTCTTACATAATACTATCAAATTCTGTCGTTCATGTCCAAACGGGCTGGGCACGTGAAGGGCATGACACTGAAATAAAAAATTCATTCATTCATTCATTCATTCATTCATTCATTCACACGCGCACATACACAATCAACAGACACACGTCTTAATTTGCATGAATGATTAGTTATTTTCTCGTCTATACTGAAATAAAACGGAACATGTCTAAAGTATGAAGGTCTTACTTAAGCAAAGGAGGCTTTTTACAGGAATTTGATTTATTTAAGTGCAATCCATAGACGACTGTGACATTTGACTATGACATTTCAAGAAATACTACGGTCAAATATCACAGGCGTCTATGGATGAATGATCAGCTGCATGAGAGGAGCATATTCTTGCTGTGTGTTCGACCCCAACCCCCCGCAGATTACTATGTACAGCTTTAGAAAGATTATTAGTAGTGTTTTCGTGATACCATTACTGATTCAGTCCTTTCTGTCTCCTCAGGGTACACCAGCCTGGGTTGTTGGAGGGACTCTGATACCCGCGCCATTCCGATTCTAGAGGGGACAGATTCGCTCTTGGATGGTGACTACCAGAGCCGTCATCACGCCATCCAGAAGTGTTACCAGGTAGCACTGTCTCGTGGCTTCCCCATGTTTTCTGTACAGGACGGTGGGCAGTGTTTCGGGTCTGCTGATGGCCTCAACACTTACAACAGGTACGGACCTACTACAACCTGCGCAGAGGACGGCGAAGGCGGGGCTTGGGGAAATGAGGTCTACAAGATTACAGGTAAATGGGCAGGTGTATATGCGAAAGAATGATATTGTATGAATGGTGATATTGTAGCAATGTTAAATTTGGAACAATTTTCACATACACATATGCATACATGTAAACAGACATAACTAGTTGTACATGTACACACACACACACACACACACACACACACACACACACACACACACATGCATACATACAAACACACAAAAGCACACACACACGATCAAACACACGAATGTATGCGCGTGCGCACGCACGCGAACACAAAGACATGTATTACTATAATGTTTGTTAGCGTGTTTGCGATAACAATACTGATTCAGGTTTAAAGTTAAAACCTTTGACCCAACACAAAGAAGTTCTCTAACCTAGAGCTCAATAGTAGACGTCAACTTGCAAACTTTTCAAGACGTCTACTTCAAGGAAGCCACTTGACAAGCCTAACTGGGCCGGTCTACTGAGGAAGACCAAAGTTACTGGTCCAAAGCTCTAGGTGAGAAAACTTCTTTGTGAATCAAAGGATTTAACTCTAAACATGTAATTACAAACACAGATGAATTTTCATGATAATACTGATTCAGTCATTTCTTTCCCCACAGGGTAGTCGGAATTCAGATCAGAACACCAACTGCTGGAAATGGAAAGTAATGATTGGACTCGTGTGTTCCTAAATGTAATTATTCAATGTGGCCTATTGTAACCGGATACTGTATTGGCTCAAAATGATCGACCAGAAAAATACATCTAATCTGTGTATTTGTGTGTGTGTGTGTGCGTGTGTTTTGTGTGTTTCTTTTTTTTTTATAAGAACTAGCAGGCCTGGCAGGCGTTTCATTGTTCCTTCAAGATTTACTCATCGAGATTATTTGTCGGTTGATATTTTTAATATTTGTAGGTGTTCTCACATCAATTTCTAAGATTCAGTTTTATATTAGGTATTCTCAGCTCAAATTTTAAGAATTTACACGAATTTTATAAAACTTTTCCCCCAAACGAATATGGGCGTTTTGCGTAACATTTGTAACACCACTTATTCGTGGAATAAGGTTAATGTTTCCTCTGTTTGACGTTAACTTTGATGCAATGTAAGGCGTATTTGATACATCATTATTTTATACACACTCGTGTATCTTAAACATCCTTTTCTTACATTTTTTTTAATAAATGAGAGAGAAAAGACTCTTTGGTCAAAGACACTGGCTTTGATTTTGATTGTTTAGAAAAAGCTATGTTAGATATGGAATCTATGGAAAGAAATCTGTACTTGCTTGGTCCCGGCTGAACAGGCCGGCAATAGATAGATAATTAGATACATCACCACTTTCTATAAACAGACAATAAGCCAAATGATCTCCATCCTTTAACTAATGAATTAAATGATTATGGTTATGCAAAGCAGTATCCTCGTTTGCATGAAATACGTTGATCACATTCTCCACCCAAAGACAGTCTTACCCAAGCAAAGAAACCTGTTCTAGCATTTCCTCAGAAATCATGCAAACGTTACCTTTTTTAATTAGTTATGTTATATGATCACATTTCCTTAATTGTCAAATATAAAATCAAGTTTAAAATTTCAAGCAGTTTTCACGATGGGGTTTTTGTCGTCATTGTTGCCTGTTAATCTTCCTCAACCTACCTAAGTAAGTACTGTCAACCTACTCTGCACGAACAACTATACACTTTACCCAAAACTTAGCCACCCAAAGCGATAATTCTGTACCCAGCAGTAAATACAACACTTCTGTGGCTTAAGGAGACATACATGAATTGCAGTCAATATGTTTATAAAATCACAAAACATTGCGGTGTACATTGCTTTGAATTTCTTCACAAAAAGTCTCTGTTTAAAATATGGGTACGCGTACATATACAACAAAGTAGTAAAAAAAAACATCTGTTAAAATTCGTGGTTTGTTAATAATGTTCATATCTCTGGTATGCAAAAACTAAATAGCACGTTCGTATGTATACATGCAATGCTGATGTCAGGTGATAATTGAACCTACGTTAAAAATAGAATAAATAAATAATAAGTGTAGATCACATTCTTTTTGTGTTGTTCATGCAAAGCCTTCCATACAGGAATACAGCTTAATCTTTATCAGTATAGCATATAGTTGAGTCTGTAGCCCCTCTTGACCCTGTGTGTTAACAGTGCCAGTGGGAAAGACGGTCTGAATGCAGCAGGCTCGTCTCGGCTCGTGTCCCCTCCTTCAGTTGCAGGAAACTTGTTGACCTGCATGTTCATCTTAGAGTGGCTCTTCCCATGGCAATACGAAGCGGCCACGTTACTTGTTGACGCCTTGCTTAACATGTCCGTAATCTGACACCTGTGCCATACCTTCTGTTGTACAGGGTTGAAATGTTCTGAGTTCTCCAGCACAATTTCTAGTCCTCGGGGCCCATCTCCTTTTAGCAGGTCTGGTGCACACCAAAACTGCCGTGGTGCTCTTTTCTCGATCAGGATTTCCAGTCCACGAGGTTGATCAACTGCGGTGAAGTCTAGAAGGCTCATACTCGGCTCTTCCAACTCTGGGTAACTGGAAGGCTTGTCTAGTTTCCACCATGAGGATGGTGCTTCAGTAGGCTGTGCTTTCATGTCTCCACCACCGACTTCAGTAGTTGTCATCGGCTCCAATGATGCCCTGAACCTGATGGATGAGCTCTTCTTTAGTTCTTGCTGATTAAGCTTGTAATCTTTCTCATGTGGCGAAAAGGTCTGTGTTGGGGCTGAGACTGACTTTCGAGCAAGGACAGGATTCCTTAGTCGACGATCCACTGTATTCTTTGAACGTGTCTCAGGATCAAAAGGTGGGCTAGGGTGAGGGAGAAGAGACTCTTCTGTGTAGGAGTTAGGCAGAGTCTTGCCCGTTACATCGGCGCATAAATCAAGATGGTTATGACATTTCCCTGAACAACAAGCATCATTGGAACGGGAGTTGACCATTAAAGGCATTGGATCCATAGTAGCCTTTGGACTACTTGAAAGCTCGGAAAATGCCTCTGTGTTTGCATCACCTGCATCGGGGGAACCCCCGTTCAGGAGCAGAATCGGCACGTCAGTTTCCCTATTTGTCTCAGCATCTTTGTGCTGTACAACATCATCGGGGGGACGTCCGTTCAGGAGCAGTATCGGCACGACAGTTTCCCTCTTTGTCCCAGCCTCATCATGCTCTACATCATCTTCGAGCGGACGCCCCGTTCAGGAGCAGCATCGGTACGTCAG
>NW_017802392.1:848709-848927 GCF_001625305.1 Branchiostoma belcheri | reverse complement strand
CGTGGTCAACCACATCTTCGTGGAGGCGCTCGTTCAGGAGCAGCATCGGCACGTCAGTTTCCCTCTTTGTATCAGCATCTTCGTGCTCTACAACATCTTCGAGGGGACGTCCGTTCAGGAGCAGCATCGGCACGTCTGTATCCCTCTTAGTCTCAGCATCTTCGTGTTCAACATCTTCGAGGGGACGCCCGTTCAGGAGCAGCATCCGGTACGTCAGT
>NW_017802392.1:829687-848634 GCF_001625305.1 Branchiostoma belcheri | reverse complement strand
CTCAGGCTCTTCGTGCTCAACAACATCTTTAAGGGGACGCCCGTTTAGGAGCAGCATCGGTACTTCAGTTTCCCTCTTTGTATCAGCATCTTCGTGCTGTATAACATCTTCGAGAGGACGCCCGTTCAGGAGCAGTATCGGCACGACAGTATCCCTCTTTGTCTCAGCATCTTCGTGCTCAACAACATCTTCGAGGGGACGTCCGTTCAGGAGCAGCATCGGCACGTCAGTTTCCCTCTTTGTCTCAGCATCTTCGTGTTCAACAACATCTTCGAGGAGACGTCCGTTCAGGAGCAGCATCGGTACGTCAGTTTCCCTCTTTGTCTCAGCCTCTTTCTGCTGTACTACATCTTCGAGGGGACGCCCGTTCAGGAGCAGCATCGGTATGTCAGTTTCCCTCTTTGTCTCAGCATCCTCGTGTTCAACAACATCTTCGAGGGGACGCCCGTTCAGGAGCAGCATCGGTACGTCAGTTTCCCTCTTTGTCTCAGCCTCTTCCTGCTGCTGTACAACATCTTCAAAGGGACGCCCGTTTAGGAGCAGCATCGGTACGTCAGTTTCCCTCTTTGTCTCAGCCTTTTTCTGCTGCTGTACAACATCCTCGAGGGGACGTCCGTTCAGGAGCAGCATCGGTACGTCAGTTTCCCTTTTTGTCTCAGCCTCTTCGTGCTCAACAACATCTTCGAGGGGACGTCCGTTCAGGAGCAGCATCGGTACCCTCTTTGTCTCAGCCTCTTCCTGCTGTACAACATCTTGGAGGGGACGCCCGTTCAGGAGCAGGATCGGTACGTCAGTTTCCCTCTTTGTCTCAGCGTCTTCCTGCTGTACATCATCATCGAGGGGACGCCCGTTCAGGAGCAGCATCGGTACGTCAGTTTCCCTCTTTGTCTCATCCTCATCGTGCTCGACAACATCATCGAGGGGACGCCCGTTCAGGAGCAGCATCGGTACGTCAGTTTCTCTCTTTGTCTCATCCTCATCGTGCTGTACATCTTCGAGGGGACGTCCGTTCAGGAGCAGCATCGGTACTTTAGGTTCCCCCTTTTTCTCAGCCTCTTTGTGCTGTACAACACCGTATACAGGTCAGGTTTAGCAATATTAGAATATCAATTGTCCATGTAATAAGGTACTCTTTTTTTATTGCATTGATATTCAATATTTATTTAAACAACTAAAATATATTTTGAGTCTGAATTGTGTTTTTCTAACTTAATGCTCGGCAAGTGCTTTAACTCATACACTTAACCATTATCCACTTCAACAATTACAAACTATCTTAAAAAGCTATGCTAGTTATCGTTGAAAAAAGGACCTTCCGAAACAATTAAACTACACAAATACAATACAAGATAACCTTTTGTACAATTAACAGTATATATAACGAAAACCTCTTTGATATAACTGATTAGTATATCAAGGACCATGTTATGCATTGTCTAATTATTTTGGTAGAGAGTGAGGAAAAGTTTTGAAATAAAAAAAGAGGTAAAAAAGAGATAAAAAAGTGTTAACGGTAGCCTAAGATATATATTTTTCAATTCACAGTGCTTGAACTTGTGACTTTCTACTGTGACTTACATGTGGCTCAATCTGCTCAGTTAGCTCCTGTGATGATAAAAAGAGATATTTACTTAACAGTTCAGTCCATCTTGACATGCATTTTTTCAGCATTTAATACGAATTTATTTTCTGACAGCACAGAGTCTGGTAAAGTATTATAAAATCTGATTATATTAAAGTTTTTGTTGCTTGCAAAGGAAATCATGTTTTGTTATGACATAATTTGCGAATTTTTTTAATTCGTTAATTAAAAAAGACAATCAGAATATTTCTTATATAACTCACCTCTTTGAGGTTCTTTACAAACCCCTTGTTAGCCTCCATCTACCGATAGAATAAAGAATTATTACGTTAACCGATATATACATATAGATAGCTTATATTTTGAGGGCTCGATTTTTTTTTCATTTTTTCTGCATACAATCAATCAATCAATCAATCAATCAATCAATCAATCAATCAATCAATCAATCCGCACGCATTATAGCAATGGTACAGGTAAGATTGAAAATTTCCTGCATTAGACATTTATCCGCCTAGCACAGAATTTAGGATGTATGTATCATATCAAAAACTGTTCATACACAATTGCCATTTTTCTTTTATACTTTTGTGGTGAAAGCAGGCAATGCAGCAAATGAAAATCCACATAAACCTGCTTAGGCCACACCGACTTAATGTTATGGATGACATCCGCGCGCGCATTGATTTTCGCCTGTTCTCAAAAAAATAAATCATGTCCACCGAGGCTCTGGCCTGGCTCTGGGCCTGGGTAGTTTATGGTAGTTAGCGACAAGACGGAGTCGGTGGTAACTCTGGACCGGCACCCAGGCTACCGAATCTCCACGACTCAACAACTCAGTATATACGTACAGTGCTGATTCATAAATTCCGCAAAAATCCAGCATGTGCCGGCCTGTTGTATACGTCGCTACGTAATGCGCCAAATTCACAATACCGCTTATTCCTGTGGTTCAGTAGAATTTTTATTTTTGGCCGGATTTTTTTCGCCCGCGCGGACTAATTTGGGGGTCTTCAGAGGAAGTCATCCATAAAATTAAGTCGGTGTGGCCTTAGTATATTATACCTGCTTAGCTATGTTACAAATACATTTTGGACAGTGCAGGATAGGTGCAGGTATAGAAACACGAAATACCTGCACTACTGCAATTTTACATATACTAACGTGCATATTTACTACTAATTTCGAGCCCTGATGTAGTACAATGCATTACATGATTAGAGGTAAAAAAAAGATAAAACGAAAAAAAAATGGACAAAAAAATTTAGTATTTGGGTCCTTACCTGCTTTTGCAACTTTATGATCAGTTTCTGCTGATGCTCTGTTCTCTCTTCGTTAATTTTTTTGACCTATTGAAGCAAAATGATAATAAAATCATTAATAGTATCATACAGGATATTGAAAAAAGCATTATCATCGAAACATCACAGTAAAGCCGAACCATTGGTTAACTGATTGAGACAATTCCAAGTCTATAAAGTTAACGTAGAATAGAATGAGGAATTTTTTTGAGAATGGAAAAACCTTTTATGGGGCTAGTTCTCTGGCTTTACCATATAGTGACCGTTCTTAATATCATCTGCGAGCATACATGTATGCATACCTTGTCTAAAAGATAACGGTGAGGTATGACAGTAACATTGCCTTATAAAAAAATAAGCAGTGTCCTCTGTGATCGTATGGTAAGATATTAGTTTAGTAGTTTAAGATGTTTAGATAGCAAAGAAAATTGATATCCCTCATGCAATGTTATAAGCCTGTCTTAAGATGCGCAAAGTTAAGCCTGTAAGATAGCAAATCTATACTATGGATGTACCAAGTTACCAATCTTGTATTACTGTGACACAGTCATTTTACATAGAACGTGATCACTTGTAGCTGGGCATAAATTTACAATGAATGCCATTTATGTCATGTATTCATTCATTAACTCATTCATTCTTTCATCCATTCTTTATTGTAGCCTCTATTCCTCTAATGCACATATTAAAAAGGAAACTACCATTTTACTGTTACACTTTAGATAGATAGACTTCCCCTTTGTAATGTTATTGCGTGCATCATTATTATCTGCTATATCAATTAACGATAACTTATAAGCTTCTGTCTGTTGAAGTCTCTAATTCTCTAAGCAACACAGCTCTCTACCGTTCAAATGAGTTTTTCACTCTCAACTCTATTGAGAATGCAGTGTACCCACTGTACTGTAGCCACCGCTAATCATCTGTCTCCTTCCCCCACCTTCCTAATGTAAATACAAACTGCCAAATTCTCCACAGGCATAACTTCTGTCCAGACTGCACTGTACCCACTGCACTCAAGTCATTCATTCATTTATTCATCATTGTATCTTACACATTCTTATCTATCAGTCTGCCCTTACCATCCATACATTATAAAGTCCGCATGTTTTTTTATGTTACAAACCTTCTGTAGCTGCTGAATAAAGGGCCTTGGGTCAATCAGAGAATGCCTCGCCTTATTTAATCTGTCAATGATAAAGATGACACATAATTATTCAGAAAATTTAAATTTGCAAAGCAAAGGCATGATATTTTACCTTGACATTGTCTAGCCTAACAAACTAGTGCTCTGTTTATTCCCACTCTTGAAAACACATTTGTAATAAAAAGAAGTCTTATGGTGACATTGTCCTGTCCACATTTTGCTACCAGTCACCATGGTGTCAGGTGCAGGTCATTGACCTCATATGTTTAGAGTAGAAGAGGAAGAAACAGAGCATAAACAATTGTTTTCCCTTTGCGAAGATACATGTAAACATCACAAACCGACAATTTAGATGGAAAAGACCTCTATCAAATCTGTAAGTTATTCATACCTATAGCTTAATGCTGTTTAAACATACATCGCTTTAACCTGTTGCTAAGGCCACATCAATTCAAATTGTCGGTTCTCGGATTTTTTTCAAAAAAGATGTAAAGCGACAGGGCTGAAAAAAGGCTGGGTTAATATTTATACAATCAATTTTGAACTTAAATCAAACAACTGCAGACAGATGGAAAAAAACTGCAAGAACCAGAAAGGACTTTCCTGAACTGTTGGGGGCAAAATATGAGTATTATTGAGCATTTTTAAATTGATTAAAAACTAGAATTTTTTTTTGCAAATCATAAAAAAACGAAGAGGCAAATCCGAAAACCAACAAATTAAATTGGTGTGGCCTAACCTGTACATATCCGAAGCCATTAACAAGTATGGGGGAATCTAAATATGTGGAATCCCCCCTTTAAAAGGTTTTAAAAAACATTAATAAAATTTTTTAGAAAATTTCAAAAGTTTTTTAAAAATTTTATATTCTAAGTATTTACAAACCGTTAATAAATGGTTCCTTTTCATGCCAAAATAAAGGCTTTGTTAAAGGTTTGAAATACATATAACAACTCACTCTTTCCTTTCTGTTTCCAGAGCAGCTACACGGGCCTTTAGGGACTGGATTTCCTCATCTTTCTCTGAAATCCTGTAGTGGTACAAAGAATGGATTTGTTATAAAAATGTGTTTTATTACAATCGTTCTGAATCTCCCTTTTAGATAACAACAGTGTGTCCAGTGGTTATAGCTGTAAGTTATTTTAACAAATGGCAATGATATTGTTGATCTTTCTCTTATGTAGCCCTTGCCAGAATTATTAGAAACTTTATTAAATGAACCTCACAATTCACAGTCTGAGTGGCTGATATGGAAAACTGGAGTACTTAGTGGGTGAGCAAGTGAGTGAGTGATGATGGTAAACTGTGGAGTAAGTGAGTGAGCAAGTGTGCAAATGAAAGTGCAATTGTTGAAGTGAGCAAGTGAGGGTTAGTTATAGAACCAAGTGAAGGGACTGAGTGATGGAGTGAGAGTCATTGCTTAATTGTGTGAATGAGTTTTATCATGAATCATACAACTCACTGGTGTTGTGTGTTTGCCGTCTGATGTACCAGACGCTTCTCCAGCTCTCCAATCTTATCCTGTGCCTCAGCTCTCTCCCTGTTATTGTAAAAACAGAAGATACAGTTAGGATTAGTTTTACCATCATTTTTGCATTCTCTACTCAAATTCCCAATAGTAAAAGTGTTGAGGTAAAGGTTTGAAATAAAGATAAAAAGGAAACTCACCCTTTCCTTTCTGTTTCCAGACCAGCTACACAAGCCTTTAGGGTCTGGATTTCCTCATCTTTGTGGGAAATCCTGTTGTGGTACAAAGAATGGATTTGTTATAAAATATGATTTATTACAATCATTCTGAATCTCCATTTTGGATGACAACAGTGTGCCCTGATTATAGCTGCAAGTTATTTTAACTATGAAATAAAGATACAAAGTAAACTCACCGTTTCTTTTCTGTTTCCAGAACAGCTACATAATCCTTTAGGGACTGGATTTCCTCATATTTCTGTGAAATCCTGTTGTGGTACATAGAATGGACTTAAATGTTATAAAATTGTGTTCTAATAATATTTTGAATCTCTCTTATGGACGGCGATGGTGTGCCTTCCTTTCATTCTGCTGTTATTTCATTTGTCCTCCAGCACATTTGTTTTGTATAGTTTATTTATTTCAAAATTTATATTTTGTTTCCTTTATTATACTTTCTCCGTTGTTTTTATCTGCTCGTGTACATAGATATAAACAAAAAAATCCATACAGCTGTTATTTATTGGAATAAATATCAATACCTTACTGATATTTCTCTATATTAGAATACAAAATTTTATTCACATTAACCTGACACCCCACAGTCTCACTGAGTAACATGGTAAACTGTTGAGTGTAAGTATATAGGTAAGAGAGAGAGTGAGTGAAATGAAACTTGCATGATGAAGTGAGAGAGTGAGGCTAAGCAAATGACTAACCAAGGGAATAACTAAGGGAACAGGTGAATTAATAAGCTATCGAGTGAAAGTGAGTGGGTAAATTTTCTGAATTACAACTCACTTGCCGCCTGATGTACCAGACACTTCTCCAGCTCACTGATCTTATCCTGTGCTTCAGTTCTCTCCCTGTCATATCACAGAAAAATTGTAATGTTTTAATATTGTTACCATTATTTTTTGCACCTTTTCACTCGAATCCCTTAATTGTAATGGTTTGAAATAAAGATCATAACTTACTCTTCCTTTTCTGCCTCCAGAACAGCTACACAATCGTTTAAGGACTGGATTTTCTGATCTTTCTGGGAAATCCTGTTGTGGTAAACAGAATAGACTTGTTGATTAAAATATGATTTAACACATTTGAAGCCAGGCTCTTTGGATAACAGTGTGGCATCCTTACAGCTTCTAGTTATTCTAATGAATATTTAGTTTTTATTGATCTTATCTATCATGTAGAAGTTTTATTTTCAACACTAAACTGACACTCCCTTGTCACTGCACGAGACATAATAAACTGTGCAGTGAGGAGATAAATATTGAGTGAGTGAGCACGATCAGTGAGTGAGAAAATTAGTGACTGAGGGACTAAATAAATGGCTGTATGGATGAGTGTGTGAATGGGTGCATGAGGTAGCAATTTCTGGAACCCAACTCACTGGTGTCGTGTGTCTACCAGATGTGCCTCCAGGTCTTTAATGTTTATAGCTGCCTCAGTTCTCTCCCTGTCAAAACAAAGAAGAGCTACAGTTACTATCATCTACATCATTTTTGCATCCTTTCACTCAAAAACTTCAATATTTGTTGAACCTCTGACTAAGTCATCATTAACATCTTAGTTTTTAAATACCTTTGACACATGGCTTGAAACCAGGTAACTTTGCAAATTACCTACACCAGTGAAATTTTGTGTACCACTCCAAATTTACTATAGAGAATAATACTTAAAACTTTTCAGAAACCATTGCCATAATACACTGATGCATTCCAAATAAAGTTGGTATCAGTCAATACACAAAAAGTCCAATAACCTAATTTACATTTGAAATTCAGATATCACATTGAAAACTGTATGGTCTTGCCGGGGCTACCCAAACAAAAGGCTAGGCCCAATAGGGTTTTGCTAGGGTTGGAAGGGAAACTGGAAACACATCATTTTACCGAGGCCTTAACGTCAACAGATTAAAGTTAAAATAAAAGGTGTTATTATTTTCAGTCTGAGACTTATTGTTATTTATGCCTTATTTACCTAACTCTCTATATATAAATTATAAACTATGTGCACCAGTGCACCTAACATAAAAAAGTAGGTGCAGAACTCGAATTTGAGTGCAGTATTTCAAGTCCTGGGTCTAGGCCCTTTAAAACAACAGATTGAGCTTTAATAAGTTGATGTGTTTTTCACCAAAAAAGGTGGCATAATGTTCTGACTGGAATCCTTAGACGTACCTTTCTCTAATTTCCTCTAGCTGCCGGATCATCCTAAGGACACAATTAGAATTAATTAAATTGTTTAGCATCATATTACAGACATGTTATGACAATGTTATTGAACAATAGGTGAAATTGTTCAAGTTGACGTAGACTACTATTCTATGCAGTCCTGTACTAAGTTTACAAGTTATCTTTGCAAAGTTTATAATGATCTCTATTTCTAGATTAAGTAACATGACTTCAAGACAGTAGTGTTTAAACTTACTTGTTAGCAGCCTGCAGTCCTCTTGCAAATTCACTAGAAATAAGCCGTGAAAACAAATAATGTATATGAGAGCAATGATAATAAAAGAAACCTATCATTGTTAGATTGTTGTACTGAAAAATCTGCTCGACCTTTCGACCTCCCTCCCAGGTGCTGTCATGTTATTCTGTGTAAGACAAACAGACACACAAACCCACAGCTCAGCCCCCCAGTTCAATACTTTAATGCACTTATTATATACAAGTAAATTATTACCATTTGTATTAGATACAGTTTTATTCTTATGAACACGAGATACCAGGTGATATCCCTTCATCACCATGGACAGGGCAAACACCAACAGAAGTTAATGGAACTGTTCTTCTTACCTCAGAATCACACTTTCTTCTTTTTTCCATTTTGCACCTTGTACTTGTAGCCTCCTGTGAAAGAAAATGAAGTATGAAATATATACTTACTGAATAATAATTACTGTTCAGGTATATTCAAGTAGCATACATGGTATAACATAGACTGGACTTGAAATACCATATGCATGATAGTGCAGGTAAAATTGGGACTGTGCATGTATTTCTGATGTCTACCTGCACCTAACCTGCACTGCTTCATGTACTGCCGGTATATGCAGGTTATAGTGCAGGTAAAATTGGGACTTTGTAGGTATTTCTGATGTCTACCTGCACCTAACCTGCACTGGTCCATGTACTTGGTATATGCAGGTTAGTGCAGGTAAAATTGGAGCTGTGCATGTATTTCTGATGTCTACCTGCACCTAACCTGCACTGCTTCATGTACTGCCGGTACATTTGTATATGCAGGTTATAGTGCAGGTAAAATTGGAGCTGTGCAGGTATTTCTGATGTCTACCTACACCTAACCTGCACTGGTCCATGTGCTGTATTTCTAATGTCTACCTACACCTAACCTGCACTGGTCCATGTACTGGGTATATGCAGGTTAGTGCACCAGGTAAAATTGGAGCTGTGCAGGTATTTTTGATGTCTACCTACACCTAACCTGCACTGGTCCATGTGCTGTATTTCTGATGTCTACCTACACCTAACCTGCACTGGTCCATGTACTGGGTATATGCAGGTTAGTGCAGGTAAATTGGAGCTGTGCCGGTATTTCTGATGTCTACCTACACCTAACCTGCACTGGTCCATGTGCTGTATTTCTAATGTCTACCTACACCTAACCTGCACTGGTCCATGTACTGGGTATATGCAGGTTAGTGCAGGTAAAATTGGAGCTGTACAGGTATTTTTGATGTCTACCTACACCTAACCTGCACTGGTCCATGTGCTGTATTTCTGATGTCTACCTACACCTAACCTGCACTGGTCCATGTACTGGGTATATGCAGGTTAGTGCATGTAAAATTGGAGCTGTGCAGGTATTTCTGATGTCTACCTGCACCTAACCTGCACTGGTCCATGTGCTGGGTATATGTAGGTTAGTGCATGTAAAATTGGATCTGTGCAGGTATCTCTGATGTATATCTGGATCTAACCTCCACTAGTCCATGTAGTTAAGTAGGACATTTGGATTTTTAAATGCTTTATTGACTTTAAACTCCTATCAAGTACAAAAGAAATGTTGGCAGTGTTTAATGTAATCCAATATTCGCTAAATTAGGTGTAGACCAATTTGTCCAGTGCAGGTAATCTTTAAAGTTACCCTCACTATACCCCCCCTGGTGCTCACTGGTGCAGGTTTGCAGAAGAAATATTTTAAGCCCTGCATACCAAATTCCTCTTTATCATTACATTTTATTGGAGAAATGTGCAGTTAAACCAAAAATTAAAAGCAATTTCAAACTGTAACATCATCAACAAAAATTCAACAACAACAAAAAAATGCTACCTGTACACTACCAACATTTTTTTCTTATTTTTAAGCAAGGTGATTTTTGTTTTTGTTCATGCAGTTTAAGAAGACACACGATTTTTTTCACAACTTTCTTGGTTTTCCTCATCTAGAAAGTGTGATACCGATGATTGTTTTTCTTCCTTAACTGTTAGAATTATTTTCTCAATTTCCTTTTTTTCCTCATCAAGGACGTTTATGACATTTATTTTCAGACTTCATACAATACAAATATTGCTACATTGTCATTAGAGTTGATTTCAAAATTATCTCTGGTATATTGTTTGGTACAGTGACTGTGTATAACTGCATGTTTACTTGAAGTAATCAACTCTAGTATTTTCTAGCATCCTCTTTTGACTTTGTTGCCTTCAGAACATCATGCATAGAGTGCAAACTAACAAAGGTCTTTCCTTTTCTTTAAAGTGTCCAAAGAGTGTGACTGTGCCAATGTTGCAATGCCAAAACTGCAGGGTTGGCTGAATATTATGTCAGAATGATGTCATGTATACTGTGTAATGGCTTGTTAGTTAATTCATATGATATTCTTGATTTTGATACATTGTACATAATAAATGTTGTAATAAACACTGTCAACAGGCTTGTCCTATACAGTAACCTAACCTATACTATAATTGATAACTATAACATTTAGCTGCTATACAACATTATTTTCTGTTTTATATTATAAGGATACATGGCAGTGACATATAAATATATGACAATATATATTCATTTTCGTCAAGAAATCTTTTCTTGTGTACAGAATGGTTTTCTTGCTACAAGAACACTTTAAGCTCCTAATTCAAAAAATCTTTTTGGGGGCCAGAATGGCTTAATTGTTACAAGAACAGTTAAGTAAGTCTTAGTTCAGGAAATATTTTCTTTGGTTAGAATGGTTTTCTTGCTACACGAACAGTTAGCTCTTAAGTCAAGAAATCTTTCCTTGTGTACAGAATGGTTTTCTTCCTACAAGAACCATTTTAGTTTAAGAAATCTTTTCTTATGTACAGAATGGTTTACTTGCTACAAGAACCATTTTAGTTTAAGAAATCTTTTCTTATGTACAGAAAGGTTTTTTTTCCTACAAGAACAGTTTTAGTTCAAGAAATCTTTTCTTGTGTACAGAATGTTTTTTTTTGCTACAAGAATAGTTATAAGCTCATAGTTCAAGAAATCTTTTCTTGTGTACAGAATGGTTTTCTTGCTACAAGAACAGTTAGCTCATAGTTCAAGAAATCTTTTCTTGTGTACAGAATGGTTTTCTTGCTGCAAGAACAGTCAGCTTCTAATTCAAGAAATCTTATCTTGTGTGCATAATGGCTTTCTTGCTACAAGAACAGTTAACTCTTAGTTCAGGAAATATTTTCTTCTGTTAGAATGTTTTTCTTGCTTCAAGACCAGTTAGCTCTTAGGTCAAGAAATCTTTTTCTTGTGTTCAGAATTTTTTTTTTCTGAAATGCTGCTTAATGAGCATTGGGTGACACATGATGTTATAACAGTAACAGTGAGGCTAGACAATATCACTAGATAGTTCACTAGATTTGAGCATATTGAATTTTGAGACTCTCTAAGATGCGACATCTCGGCGGCCAGCCTGTTAGCATTATATGACTCAAACAGAGCATGACCCAAAGTATGTTAAGGTCGGTCTTCATAAAATACTAACAACACCTCTTGATTTGCATTTTACATTGTTACAGTTGTTGAACTAAACATGCTGTTGGATTGATATTTAATCTCTCTTTACATCTGCCAATATTTTCGGGAATATTTAATAAGTATGCTTATTACTTACATCTGGAGGTCTTGTAGGTGTCCCAGAAGGCCACCTCTGCACTCTTTGGCTCTAAAATGAAAAAAGTAATATAGTAAGTGACCATGTTATGATTATATGATATTTTTAAGACAGTTAATATGTATGTCATCATTACTAAAATAAAATATCATATTTGTGCTTCACTAGTTTGTCAATTTAAAATCTTCCTAGTGAAAGTATTTGGTATTGTACTGACACATTTCTTTTCTAACAGTAACAATTCAAACCACCCCTCCCCATTATTTGCCCCCCTCCCCATACTTGGTATAAGGCCACACCAATTAAATTTGTTGGTTCTCAGATTTTTCCGAAAAATATAAAGCAATCCAGGGTGAAAAAAAATTAAAATAGAAACAGGTCTAAGCATATTAGTATAGCCCTGAATGCCAGAAAAGGAGCATTGAAGTCAACACAAAAGGCTGGGTTAATATTCTAACAATAAATTTTGAACTTTAATCAAACCACTGCTTTGATAGATAGAAAAACTATAGCAACCAGGAAGAAAAGGACTTTTTTCAACTTATGGTGGCAAAATATGAGCATATAATATAAGTTGATTCAGGTCCAGAATTCTTTTTTTTTTTTTGCAAATCAGACAAAAAAAAGGAAGAGGCAAATCTGAGAACCAACAAATCAAATTGGTGTGACCTAAACAAATAAAAAAAATGTGATGACTGTGTCTTTTCTTTCCTTGTTTCACAATTATAGCTCAAATGTCTGACTACTTCTGACTATATATGGCAGTAGCTAAAGCTGACTAAAACTGAGTTCTTACTCCCTTAAAGAGTGTTCTGTGTCTCCTCTCTGACTTGGCTGAGTAGAAAAGGGAATATACCACATTAAGAGCAATATAAAAACAAAGAAAACAAATCATAGCAAAGAAAAAACATGATAAAACCCACATCAATTAACTTAACAGGTTCTTGGACATTTTGGGCTAAAAATGTAACATAATGTCAATAATGAAAACAGGATTTTTGTTTTGTTAAATGCACCAGTCTTTCAAACTATGTGTTCCAAGTTAGAGTCTAATTCCCCATAGATTCTGTTGTCATGATTGTCTTTCAGTTCAGCATTTCTTAAAATTCAAGAACCAAAAAACTATACATTGATGTGAGTATAAAAATATATCAAAATGTTCAAATAAACCTTAGAAATGATATACAGGAATCCTTACAGTCCACCGTATGTAACTTGTGCAAATGATGCATTCCAAATATAACATTTCAAAGTTTTGGTCCAATGGCAAAATATTAGCTATAAGACTATTCAGTAATCAAAGCATTTCTCGAAATGAGTTTGAATCAAATTATGGAGTCATAGAGTCTACTATACACTGTAGGTTTGTATTTAGTCTTCAGCTTTAAAATAGGTTTAAATGAATATTTGAATTATCAAAAACACATTTCTTGGTTTAAATACACAATTTGTGGCATTGAAATATTAACATAACTTGACCTAGTGAAGCATCTACAAACTTTACTTAACGTGGAGTTTTTAAAACAAAAACAAAATTCATCCGACAATAATGTTGGCTACTAAAGTTACGTTGTTTACTTTAAGTAACACAAACAACAACGCGTTACAACGACGGTAAAAAAAGCTTTCTAAGAAAAAAAAGCTTACCTTGGTCGTACTGCCAACTTCCAAGTCGTCTTCTGATGATCCTTTTCTCACTTTTCGGATCATCCTTCTAAACATCGACTCCTGCTCAACGCTGAAGTTTGACTGTTTGGTTGACTTTGCTGTCGCCATTGTTGACTACGAAACGCAGATGATACAACGCCTACAGAGTTCATACAAACTGATTTAAAAACAGACGTTTTGGGTTACGCAAAAGTATTATAACTCTTAAAATGTTGCGACAAAGAAACTGGCGGTAAATTTTCGAAGATTAGAACATCGTGGTGTTGTCCCCACAGGTGGTAGTAATACAATATGGTGGCTTTAACCTCGTCTTATCAAGTTATTGTAAAAATCGAATGTTTGTCGGTACTTTTGACTAAAACACCCACTTTCTATCGCCCCACAATTCCGTCTATGTGCTGAGAAAACGTAGGAGTAATATCTGACTATAATTCGTACTGTTACATTAATATTTAGCCGAGTTTTTAGCCTAAGAGTGGAGACAAAAGAAACCCACCTGCTTCGAGAGCTAGCAACTTCTCATCTGTGTAGTAAATAGAACCCGTGTCCATGGCAACGGCAGCAAAACATGGCGGATCGAACGCTGGGAGGAAAGTACTTGAAAGTTGTGCGTTAAACATAACAAATTTGTATTTTAAATGCATAATTCCTAGCCAACTTGATGTTTCAAGTCAACCTCTAGTGTATACTGTTATATTTTTACGCTTAAACTGTCATTTAATTGGTCAATGGACATAATAAAAGAAGATATGAATGTATTTTAATATGAATGTTATCGTCTGGTCATTCCTGAACTTCCAGCGGATGAGCTGTATGGCTGTGTCAACCAGGTTGCAGGCGGGGATCGTGTCAGGTATCGTTTCTTTGGATTTTAATTTTAAATTAATACCGGGTCTGTGTACTATATACTAATCCTAGAGACTAATTTTCTTAGACATAACATGTGTTATCGTTTGCCCTGGTAATGTTTAAAACATCGATATTTCAGGAGTTTTCTTCTGTGTTCGAAGCCAAATTTGACCCTCTTAGCTCGACGGGCTGTCATTTCTGTAATAAACGCGGGTCGGAATTTTCCATTCTTCTTGTCAAAAAGGGTGCCATGCCGCTTATCAATACATTGATCACCAACATTTAGCCACTTAAAAAAGCTGCAATTTACTGACTTTTCAGAAAATACACAGATGTGTACACAGATATGTAACGTTACACAGCTAGTACAATATCAGGGATCTCACGATTTTCTCCTGCCGCCCTCATAAAAAAAAAAATCACGTCCACCGAGGCAATGGCCGGGCTCTAGGCCTGGGTAGTCCATGGTAGTTAGCGATAATACGGCGCCGAGCACCTAGGCCATCGAATTTGAAGCTCCACGACTCAAGAACTCAGTACATACGGACAATACTGATTCATAAATTCCGCAAAAAAGCCAGCATGTGCCGGCGTGTCGTATACGTATAAGAACTGCCGCGAATTCACAATACCAGCTTTGTACTTCCTGTGGTTTAGTAGCATTTTTATTTTTGGCCGGAATTTTTTTTTATTCGCCCGCGCGCACTAGTTTGGGGGCCTTCAGAGGATGTCATCCATAAAATTAAATTGGTGTGGCCTTAACTAGAAAAGTAGCATTTGCAAAGCAAATTGCATAATCTTTACCTTCGGATAAGCACTCACTCACTCACTCACTCACTCACACACTCACTGCACGGATTAACCCTACCTAGACCGGGGGGGGGGGCTAAAAGTGCCCGCGGCAACTTTGATGTCACCTAGCGTCTGAACGTCTAGTCGTAGAACGGCCAAACTTGGTGACTTTTCCTAGAATATTGTTGGCAACAATTCTATATCATTGAAATAAGATAATAATTTTTTGTGTTGCCATGGCAACGGGTTTCTAACAGGCATTTTTTGCTAAATTTAGTACTTTTTGTTTCAACAATAGAATTTTACGGGTTTTATGTCAAGTTACTCATGGTTTCTAATATTAATAACATCCCATATAATTTTAGGTAAATTTTATCATTAAATATGCATAATTTATGCTAATTTGATGACGTCATTGGCCAAAATCCAAGATGGCGGACCATATCATTAGAACATGTATATACAGGTTATTTTCATAAAAAGTTCATCAATACTTCCATTTCTTTTCCAAAAAAGGTTTAAATGAAGGTCTTTAGTATGTTTACGATGTATTTTAGGCTTTATCATGAAAAAAAACTATTTTTGAAAATTCAAGATTGATGATCCAAGATGGCGGATGTCTTAAATATGCATGACGTCATTTTATGACGTCACCGGTGTTGCTATGGGCAACATAAGACTTAGTACACCATAATATTCTGTCATTAACACTTTTGGTACAGTAATGTTGAATACCATTTAGTTTTTAGGGAAAAACCTATTTAGACGGTTTTGGCCAATAAAATCACATTAATGACGTCATAATGACGTCATATTACGTCATAACGACATAAAAATTGTAGATATGATAAATTTTCACTAGTACACCATTCTCTGAAAATTTGGTGGTCATACGACATACCGTTCGCGAGTTCGTTAGGGGGGGTACAAAGACCGCCCCCCCCCGGTCCCCCCATGTCAAAAAAAGCCCGGTCTAGGTAGGGTTAACGTCAGTTGTTTCCCGTGCTGTTAATTATTACTCAAACAAATTCACATACATGTATATGGTCAGACAGGAGTCTGAATGCCTACTACGAAATTGCAACTTTATGTAACCAAACACCAGTTACCACGGTGACAGATGTCAACAAATCAGGTCATTAGCCAGGTCAGAGGTTAGTGTTTGGAGGAGAAGAAGAGGACGAAACTGAGCAAAAGCAATATGTTTTCCTTCGGTAAACATAATTAAAATCGATGCAGCACGTTTACCGCTATCTTCAATGACCCAAACACACCCACAACGCATATAGAACGTACCATCCCTTCAAACAGGCGAAAAGGCTACAGAACCATCCGCGTGGACTACCAGTAAGTCTTCACTGGACCACCAACATTACGCCACAATAAAGGCTACTAACAGGCTTTTCAGGAAATACAAAGATATGTACACACTGTCAGATATTACGATTTTAGGGACATCGCGGCCAAAACATACGAAACAACGTCACGTTTCCGGCGATTTACTGCGCACGTACAGGTCAGATTTAACTCTGGCCTGGAACCTGCAACCTTGTGACATAATTAAGAACGACTAAAAAACATCCTCAAATGTTCGTTATGTAAATTATTTAGATTAGTACCACTTTTGCATAGTTTATAAGGAAATGGTACATGATCTTTGTTGAAGTAAGACTTTCAATTTGTGGAGAATTATTAAGAGCAAATGTCTGTAAGGATCAAACAATGGTGGCAGGGGTCAAAAAATAGATTTGGCTCATATTTTGCACAGTGATAGTACTTGACCCACAACCCCTCAAAATAGCTTTCTTTCTGCTCCACACCGATCGTTGCCATGGTAACGGCCCAAACATGTTTTAGGGCATTTTCCATGATTTGGGCATGCCAGAAACATGAAAATTGCCAAAGTTTAGGACGCGATTACAAACAAATGCTTGAATATATCGGAAAGACAAAAACTGTGCTGGAATGTCCAACTTATCTGCTTTTCTAAAATAGCTTTAAAATTTTCAAGAGGTCCGTTTTAAGGGTCTGGGCATCCCTAAGACAATACAGTGTTTTGGGCTTTTGAAATATCCCTATTTCTGCCCATCTTTGAAGCGCTGTAACTCCAAAGATGGTGATTTTTTTTCTTTCAAAATGTAATGACAGATACATAATCATATGTGCTATAAAATGCATGTTTGTAAAGTTTGGCCAATTGTTTGGTTCTCACGTGGTTGTCCTCGGAAGAAGGTCATATTTTACATTTCAAGAAAAATACAAATTTTTGTCATATTTAAGATACAATATATACAATACAAAACCAGCAATCTAATACTACTTTAAATAATAAGTAATCCTATTAATTGTCTATCAAATGAATGCTTGTGGAGGTTGGAGTCTTGTTTCGTTGCTGTGTACTTGTCCCTGAAAGTAGGCCATATTTTGGACTTGTGCTTAAATTAACATTTTGGCTATCTTTGAAGCTTATAACTGACAAAGTAGGATGTTATTTGAATCCAATCTTTGTAGGGTAGTACATACATGCATTTTGTATCAAATGATATCTTGTTGAGGTTGGAGTCTTGTCTCGTTGTTGTGTAATTGTCCCAGAAAGTAGGCCATAGTTTGGACATGTGCGGAAATTTTCATTTTTGGCTATCTTTGAAGCTTTACATCTGACAAAGTAGTATGTTATTTGAATCCAATCTTTGTAGGGTAGTACATACATGTATTGTGTATCAAATGAATGCTTGTGGAGGTTGGAGTCTTGTCTCGTTGTTGTGTACTTGTCCCTGAAAGTAGGCCATAGTTTGGACATGTGTTAAAATTATCATTTTGGGCTATCGTTGAAGCTTTACAACTGACAAAGTAGGATGTTTTTTGAATCCAATCTTTGTAGGGTAGTACATACATGTATTGTGTATCAAATGGATTCTTGTTGAGGTTGGAGTCTTGCGTCGTGTCTGTGTAATTCTCTGAAAGTAGGCCATATATTGGACATTACAGAAATTGCATAATATACATATATATATTTGAAGCAGTAAATATGACAATGTAGTATTTTATTTGAATTCAATCTTTTAAGGGAAGCACATAATTATATGCATTTTGTATCAAATGAATACTTGTGGAGGTTCGGGTCTTGTGTCGTTATTGTGCACTTGTCCCCATATTTAAACATATAAAGACATTAGCACACATGTGCACTTCCGTACTTGAAGCCCTATAAACGCCAAGGTAGGACGTTATTGAAATTCAATTCTCTAGCAGAAGTAACTTTATCTATGAAATGAAGGCCTATAGAAGGTGGGTTCTTGCTTAATTGCTCTGTACTTGTCCCCAAAAGTAAGTCCTTTGACATCTTTGTAAAGTTTCAAGAATGTAAGCAACCACACTAGGGACAATTGAGTTGAAAATAATGAAACACCAAAGACACATCATTTTGTGAAAAAGGTTCCAGTAAGCTGATACTTCATTGTTACTGTGTTACTGGCATTATTACAATATAGTAACTAACAGAACAAAGAAGGGCTATTCAAAGAAGTTGTTCAAGTTGTCATTTGCAGATTGTAGGAATATACATGTACATTTGCATCTACATTTCAAAGAGAGGAGACTTGTATGAGCTTGGCATCACGCTTTTGAACAAGGGCAAAAGCGTAAGAATTCTTGAATCTTTGCAACAAATGCAGATTTTCTGCGTCTGTCAGTCACCGTGGAAACATCTATGTCAAAGTGTTCACATATTGATCTCAAAAGCGTGATGCCAAGCTCATACAAGTCGCCTCTCTTTGAAAAGTCGCAAAGATTATAGGTGTCGTACACGATAGGATGGGA
>NW_017802392.1:774516-829666 GCF_001625305.1 Branchiostoma belcheri | reverse complement strand
TTTGTCATTTGCAGATTGTAGGAATATACATGTACATTTGCATCTACATTTCAAAGAGAGGAGACTTGTATGAGCTTGGCATCACGCTTTTGAACAAGGGCAAAAGCGTAAGAATTCTTGAATCTTTGCAACAAATGCAGATTTTCTGCGTCTGTCAGTCACCGTGGAAACATCTATGTCAAAGTGTTCACATATTGATCTCAAAAGCGTGATGCCAAGCTCATACAAGTCGCCTCTCTTTGAAAAGTCGCAAAGATTATAGGTGTCGTACACGATAGGATGGGAGAGCTGGACATCGTTTAAAACTCCCTGTTGGATATTACTGTTAATGTGTTCTATCATGGCAGCGTCTTGTTGCTCATCCTCTGCATCCGCTGCTGTCTTTCGTCGCTTAGCTGCCAGTCTTGAAAAGTAACTAGAGACCTGCTGACTGGTAAGAAACTCTGTCACACGGAACAGCCTTTGGCCTTGCGAGTCACAGGCTTTTCTCATCTCTCTAGAAACGGTACAGGGTCCAACTTCTTTCCCGTCGTTTCACCCAGCAGGAACTGCCTATCAAGATATGTCTTTTTGTTTGATGGTAAATCTTACTGGCTTCTTAGGGCTACGTAGCGCCCATCCTTGCTGTGGACATGGGGTATTTCTTTTTGCTTCCAACTGCAAGGATGGCTCCACATGTGGCACTGCTGATGGGCCTTGCTCCAGCCGTTCTGCATACTTTAACTTTGCCTTGTCAAGCAAAGTCTCTCTTTCAAGGCGACGTCTGTGTTTTCCCACAGCTATGTGCTCCTCCAGGCCTTTGAACGTTTTGTAGACTCTGATGCAGCTGTCTTCAGGGCAAGGAAAAATAGCTGCCACAGCCCTGTTGCTCAGTCGAAAGACCTGTTTCTTCATCGGAATCTGACTCTTCACCTTGCTGAACGTGCAGCTTCTTCTGCCTGGATTTCATAGGTCGAAATGCAGACCCCGGATTAGACGGCTGGCTGACGATCTTCAGTGTTGGTGGCTTTACGGCAGGAAATCGGGACCCGGGGATAAGATTACCTTCACCAATGTTATATGCCCTCCAAACACGGAGACCTGCCTCGGTGAACTCAAAATTGTTCAGCTTGCTGATCCCATCCAGTTTTATGGATGTCACAGTTTCTTCTGTGTCCACTTCGCATAAGAAGACTTTTACTCCTGGAATTCCCCCATGTGACTCTACAGCGGTCTTGAACTCATCTGCGGTCTCGACATTGTGGCCTTCATTGATCCAGCTCTTGATGTGAGATTTCACAGTTGCAGCCTTCCTGTCGCAAGACCCCTTACCTCCCTGTGGATCACAATAGTCCACTCGTCTGATGGTGACACCTGTTGCTTCACTGATGTGCTTTGCTGCTTGAAGGATCAGTGTGTTGTGGTAACATCCGGCATTATCACTTCGGACGTATACAGACTTGAGGGCTGGCAGCTCCGCCTTTAACTGCTGTACTGTGTGTTCCAAGACGGAGACTACTGCATTGCTATCCTGGGTACATGTTTGGAACAGGTGAATGAAGGTTTCTACTTGCAGGGTGGATGTGTTGTCTCGCCGGTGTGCGACCGTGATGTGCCAGGGGATTCCGCGTTTGCCAAACCAGTCAGTCTGGCTTTCCCGGAATTTTCTGGGCAAGAATTTCATTGCCCAATCCAGTACGAGAAGAACACTTGAATCCCCAAGATTATCCATCAGGTCATGCCAGGCTCCATCTTGATTCATACTCCGGAGTTGATGAGACTGCCAAGCACATATGTCCTGTTTGGCTTGGTCCAGTGTGAATTGCATGTCATCCTTCTCCTCATTAGTTTCAAATTCGTGAGATGTAAATGACTCTTCTAAGGTTGCAAAAATCTGCTGAAGACCATCGCACGCCTCACAGGCGTTAACATGCTGATGTGAACACGTTGTGCTGATGTGATTGTCCGTTTTATCACTGAGTGCGTACTGCCGGCAGTGTTCAGCCACTGTTGATTCCTGTGAGACATGTACCTATGAAAACGAGCGCAGTGTTAGTGATTAATTAATAAAAAGAAATATTCAGTATTTACACAAGATTTATTTATTGAGTACCAAATCATTACATGATGGTTACCTGAAACAGGTAGATGAGTAGATTTATTTCTACGTACTAGATAAGAATATAACCAAACTAAACATATTGTGTCGATACAAAGTACATGTACCTTGTAGTCTCCTTTTAGGTATCTCTTTGAAGATCTCAGGATGGCAGTCTGCTTCTTAGCCCAGTCTTCTCCCAGGTGGTCAGCCAGCTTTTCCACAACACCTTCAAGGTCGTCAAATGCCCTGCCACCTGCAAAATAACGAAAATGAATGTATCACAAAATACATTATCACATATCATATATTTTTCACATGTAATAAGAAGTTACAAACTTTATGTTTATTTACTTTTTGAAGCAGAAGTATAGCATAGTACTGATACCTTCAGCTGTAAAGTAGTCGAGACCCTGCAGGGATGTTCTTACAGACGCGCTGCAGGCAGCCAACACGCGCTGGAGTGTTCTCTTCCCCATTGGGACGAAGTGTGTTTCTGCACAGTATTGCTGATACTGTGAGATTATTCGTTCTGGGATCATGGCACGGATGGTGTTAGGCACTTTCACAGTTAGTCCAGTTGAAAGCTTCAAGACTTTCTCTCCGAATGGAAGGTCCTGTACAACGTGGGCACTAGTAATGAATGTGATGAAATGGTCAAGCTTTGCGGGATCTACCCTCATGCGTGTGTCCACAGAAGGTGCAATCGGTGCTCCCCTTCCATGTTCCAAGGTGTGTTGTCTTGCACGTGTTACTTGGTACCTTGTCAACCCAGGTAGCAGCCTCTCCAGGTCAGTGAAGCTGTACTTGTCAGCCATGATGGACAGAATTTGCCTGCGAGTGAATGACTGGTTTGCACACTTGTAACACTCTACGAGGGAGTTTAGAAGTTCCATTTCTATGGCACTTCCACCCATTCCAAGAGCCACATCTGTTAGCCTAGATTCTCGCAGGTATTTCTAAAGGCTGTAAGAATCGTCAGGGGCTAGTACCTGGAGGACAGTACTGACCGCCTCACTTGCTTGTTGGAGGTGGAACCTCTGGGTTCTCTGACTGGCCTCTGTCCATGGTACAGTAAGAACTTGGACCTTTTGAACTTTACTGTCACTTACATGCAAGAGTTGTTCCAGCAGCTCTTTTGGTTTGGGCATAGATAAGGCGGCCTCACCGTTAGATGTTTGTGACTGTGAGCTGACTGTGTACAAACTTCTCTCTGCTTGCGTGCCTCCAAAGGACAGCGATGATGAAGGGCTGTCTTGGGTTTCCTCCTGAAAATGAAATGTACACTGAATTACAATGGGCTATTAGTTACCCCCAACTGATCTGAGTTCAGGTGCAAGTAAGTATCAAACAATTAGTTTTAATTTGTTAAAATGTAGCAAACAAAGCTTACCAATGTCAGTTGCTGAAGAGCCTTGTCGACGCCACTGGTACTGGGCACAGGTTCCTGTACAGACACTTCACTCTCCAGGGAGACGGTTTGTCCCTTGACCTCTGAAAGGTCCCCTTCCCCTCCTATGGATGACCGGCAGCTAGGGCACACAGCTACAGATAAAAGGGACAAAAATGAAGTATATTTGTAGTCACACTATTTATACAATGTTTCCTTGACATGTAACTAAAAGACTGTAGTGAGAGAGATAAGTCAATCATTTATGATACAATATATGAAACTTTTAATATAATAGTAATACCTGAGCCAACTGGAACCAGCTCCTTGGACAGTTCTTGAATCTTCTCTGACTGGAAGAAGCCGATGCCTCTGGTGCCTTTGGGTCGTCCTCTCCATCGACTGTGATTGGACAGCTGTACTGGCACTGAGCATTTGTCACTTGATCTTCGCCAACCGATACCCAAGATTGCTCTATGCTTTGGGCATATCGTCATGTCACTGATGTTAGAAGGTGAGAATATTCCTGATCTGGCCAAAATCAGTTCCCATTCAGTCTTAGTTGTACTAGGAATGTTTAGGCCTCTTAGATGACTAGAAATATCCTTTGTGCATTGGGTGAGGGGTATGATGGTTTCACCCTCCCCTAGAGCTTTGGGGTTTGCCCCGCATTTCCCGTCGACAAATTCCGAAAATGAACACGACATGATTTAGAAGGCCTAGAAGAAGAAAACGGAGAATTTTAATTTCACAGTATCAATGTTTTAACAGGTACTAGTATAAACCTCAATTAAGCTTAAGTTTGAACCAGCCATTATTACCATGAAGATGTCATCCAAATGTCGTATTAAACAAATGGTTGTGTAAAAGAACTTGTCAATGACTACTTGATCATTTACCAAACTTGACGAGATTATTTTCGTAGGTTTTAATCTTTTTTAGTCTACACGTAACCCTACAAATTTAACCTTTACCACTGTAAATATGCCTGCTCTCACACTCGTATTAAACTTCCCAAAATAATATGAAGAATGGAAAAAAAGTCTTCTTATAAATGCGTACTGTACGACATGACAAATGATAACTTACATCTCCTGATGCTTAGCATTACTCAAAGGTTTTCAAGATGTTAGAATTTGCAACTTACCATTTGCTGTGGTGACTCAACCGCTTATCCCGTGTGAGAGTAGACGTAGACGGTCTGCGGTAACCAACCAGTCATGGCATGGAGGACACACTGATCAGACTAGATCCAGTTCCCTTTACTTTCCATCAAATTAAAACTTTAACTTCTTGAAATAGATGTCTCCTGTAGTCATACAGATAGCAAGTACATGTAGCCTTGAATTCCTAAAAAAATGTTGGTAAAACCCTGCCAGCCTGCCAGCATTGTGTGTTTACCCAGGGACTGTGAAGGCAGACTGACCCCGTCTGGACAAAAAATGGAATTCCTGTCTGGGTACCAAAAGATAAGGAGTTCTCAAGTTTCTTATCCATGCCCCTACAGATCAGGGGAGATCCACTGTACTCCAGAGGTAAAGGTTATCGTCAGCACCAGGAGTCAGCAGCACAGATATATTTGCAATCACTCTGAGCATTTTAAAGGTAGCTGCTAAAAAATCCAGCTGCCAACATTTGTATTGTTTCATGAGGCACAAAAAAATAACGTTATCCCTTCAGCGCACCCAAATAACAAATTAAGGGGAGACCCATTATACTCTAATAACCACTACTAGCACTCATATACTCCAAAGAGCATTGAATTATACTAGTTTTACCCAGGTTTACCTTAATTTTGTTAGTTTAAAACGCTACATACGTGTAGGCCAAGTAATTCCCTCATGCATGCCCATTACACTTGTACATTTGAGGCATTGAGGGAAGTACACAGCAAAAAAATCAAGACCCCAACCTTATTTATGGCCTTATTTATGGCCTACTTTCAGGGACAAGTACACAACGACGAAGCAAGACTCCAACCTCAACAAGATATCATTTGATACACAATACATGTATGTACTACCCTACAAAGATTGGATTCAAATAACATCCTACTTTGTCAGTTGTAAAGCTTCAAAGATAGCCCAAAATGATAATTTTAGCACAAGTCCAAAATATGGCCTACTTTCAGGGACAAGTACACAACAACGAGACAAGACTCCAACCTCAACAAGATATCATTTGATGCAAAATGCATGTATGTACTACCCTACAAAGATTGGATTCAAATAACATCCTACTTTGTCAGTTGTAAAGCTTCAAAGATAGCCAAAAATGAAAATTTCCGCACATGTCCAAAATATGGCCTACTTTCAGGGACAAGTACACAACAACGAGACAAGACTCCAACCTCCACAAGCATTCATTTGATAGACAATACATGTATGTACTACCCTACAAAGATTGGATTCAAATAACATCCTACTTTGTCAGTTATAGAGCTTCAAAGATAGCCAAAATGTTAATTTAAGCACAAGTCCAAAATATGGCCTACTTTCAGGGACAAGTACACAGCAACGAAACAAGACTCCAACCTCCACAAGCATTCATTTGATAGACAATTAATAGGATTACTTATTATTTAAAGTAGTATTAGATTGCTGGTTTTGTATTGTATATATTGTATCTTAAATATGACAAAAATTTGTATTTTTCTTGAAATGTAAAATATGACCTTCTTCCGAGGACAACCACGTGAGAACCAAACAATTGGCCAAACTTTACAAACATGCATTTTATAGCACATATGATTATGTATCTGTCATTACATTTTGAAAGAAAAAAAATCACCATCTTTGGAGTTACAGCGCTTCAAAGATGGGCAGAAATAGGGATATTTCAAAAGCCCAAAACACTGTATTGTCTTAGGGATGCCCAGACCCTTAAAACGGACCTCTTGAAAATTTTAAAGCTATTTTAGAAAAGCAGATAAGTTGGACATTTCAGCACAGTTTTTGTCTTTCCGATATATTCAAGCATTTGTTTGTAATCGCGTTCTAAACTTTGGCAATTTTCATGTTTCTGGCATGCCCAAATCATGGAAAATGGCCCTAAAACATGTTTGGGCTGTTACCATGGCAACGATCGGTGTGGAGCAGAAAGAAAGCTATTTTGAGGGGTTGTGGGCCAAGTACTATCACTGTGCAAAATTTGAGCCAAATCGATTTTTTGACCCCTGCCACCATTGTTTGATCCTTACAGACATTTGCTCTTAAATGATTAACTAATAAACTTTGTGCTAACGAGGATCTTTTTTACAATCAATGAGAAACATTTACAGTTGCAAAGGTTAACATTGCCGAAGCTATGACATCGTTGAACTCTAGTTTTAGGTGTATAACTGCATAGCAACAAGGAGGCTTAAGATATCCTTAATAGCACAGAAAATGACGGAAGTCTAGACCCGATTACAGCGTTTTAAATTTCGCTATTCTGTCCAATGTTATCTGATTCAGGCGTGTTAAAAATATAGACACACATCGGTTTCTGTCATCTGATGAAAATAAATGACTCACGCCCACACAAACACGTCATGTGGGGTTGTGTGGCGTGACGGCTGAGTGCTCGACTCGGAACCAAGGGGACCCGAGTTCGAGTCCTGACATGCCAACGATCTTGTGCCCTTTGGGAAAGGCACTTTACAGGCTTTCCTCACTTCACTCAAGTAAAATTGGGTATTTTCCTGTCCTATATTTGATTCTTTGGCCACATTCTTACCAGGATAAGATCGTCCGGATCGAGCCAAATTGATCAAGCCGGATCGAAGCCAGATCGCCGAAGCCGGGTGAAAGCGAATTAGTGCGGCAAACCGGGCAATTTAATCATATTGGGAAAATGGCCTATGTGTGTGGGACACAACACCGGCAAAATCTGCCTATGTCTCAGGTGTATCATATTGTTAAAATTTCAATAAATCAAATCACAATCGCCATCTCCATTAGCAAATTATCACGGAACTAGTGGTGAGGTAATATCCAAATATCCTCTTGGGGTTAGTTTGTGGGGGTTTTGCGGTATGTTTTGCGTTTTACGTCCCCTGTGGTGCATGTGCACTTTCCATGGTGCTTAATACCTCTACGCAGCTAGTGGCTTGAACTAATAAAAGGACGCCAGGACGCTACTGAAACCAGATTCTTGTATCTGCTTGGAGTTTACAGCTGATTGGCGGGGATGTGAAACGGTTTTGTGTTAATGTCGGCATGTTGACAAAACGTCCGCCGTTTTAGGCACCCGAAAAAAATCCCCTCTTTGTCCCAGACAGCGAGTATCCTGTGAGGAAGTGAATTATCGGAGAAGTTGACAGATCATGATTGGCGATATCGAAAGAGGAACCAACGCAGTCTCTGGCACAGTTTGTTCACACCAGTGCGCGAAGCGGGCGCGGAAAAGGTAAAGACTTGAACTTTATATTCCTGTTGTATTATTTGTATTAATAGTCTTCGTTTTCACTTTTTCATTGTTAAGGTGGCAACCGTTGAGCGACTTAACTCTTTTACCTTGATAAATACAATGGATCAAGAAAATGACCATTAATTTTAGCAAGATTAAAGGTTAGCAAAAAGAATGTTGTGATCAACAAGACTGGGTCCCACTCAAGTGGAGTCTAATCCGGTTTTCAGTAGATAACATTTGAAATACCACTTTTCTCCGCAGGGCCTGAACATGAACGTCTGGATCCTTGTGACTCTGAGTGTGCTTGCTGTGACCCCGACCGAGGGGAAGCACGTGAAGAGAGGGGAGCAGACCGACTTTTGCCGGAACAACTCGAGGTCGCTGTCGTGTAAGCTCGCCGAGGAAGACCCCGACAGTGCCTTACGACTGTTTAAGAGGAACCAGTGGGCTTTTCTAGTGGAGGAACCAGAAGTTGCTGGAGGTATTTTTTCCTTCAATTTTCACCTCAATATAAGTCTCAAAACTATAGTTCCACGATCTCATACCTTCGCCAAATGATTTTAAGCTTTTTGACTGACAAAGTAAAGATTATCCCTCCTGATTATGCAATAGGATCCTCATTTGCATGAATTATATCAGTTGATCATATTCTCCACCAAAAGCAGCCGGAAAGCCACGTCGAGAGTTCTATGCGTTTCTCTTTTCCTTCCGCGAGAGAAAGTAGTTCCACGGCTCCGGGCGTCGACACGCCTCACAAGAAAGCTTACCGCTAGATTATACAATCAAATAACTTCCTTATTGTAACTTATTTATAATATTTAGACTTCTTTATTTGCTCCACATGAATTTTTTAGCCGAGAATGTACCTTTCTCCTTTTGATATCAAGACCTAAAATTAGGTAATTATTTCACTCCATACCTCAGTATGGAGTGAAATACTGTTTTTACTGATGATTCTTCTTCTTCTTCTTCTCCTCCTCCTGCCACTTCTTTAAATTGATTCAACTCCTTCATTTTTGGGCGAAATGACCAGAAATTTCGTATAGAGGTAGAGTGGGTAAATACCCCTAGGCGTTTTTTAAATTTTTTTGATACAAGCTTTTACAATCGTTTAATTTGCTTTTTTAGCGGTCCCCATAGGAAAGTACTGTGGGGGCGTACGCGCGTGACGTAATAAGAAAGAAATTCGGCGGCATGACCATATATGGGCATGCAAGCATGAACCTGACGCAGACCAATCTATTCTTCTTGCTGATTGGCTGTTGGATTTGATTGGATTAACTCAATTAACACCTGTTCAAAGCCATTCCATTTTGACAGTATGAACTCAAGTGTTTTGGTAGGTACAGCACAGGCCACGAAATACGCATCAATTTTCGAGGGACGTTCTGCGGGAGAGTGCAGGACGCTGTGCGGGACTTCCCTCGGGAGAGTGCGGGACGTCCTCCGGGAGAGTGCGATACGTTCTGCGGGAGAGTGCGGTACGTCCAGCGGGAGAGTGCGGTACGTTCTGCGGGAGCCAGACATTTTGCTCTTCTCTGTTGGAACAACGCAAGTTGGAGGTCAATGACCTGCGCCCGGCGTGTAAACAAAAAAGTTACTCGAGCGTCACGGTATCAACAATTTTCCGCAATCTTTACCAACTAGTATTATCTAGGTTCTGTTATTGATCTCCGAAGAATCACCAAAATTGTAGAGTGCACAGGCGTTCGTTTGTTGTTGCTGAGAACATCGCGAGACGGTTTCCTGGCGAGCGTCGAGGGCTTGCATGCCCGATAGTTTTCGAAGATTGGACAGGGAGCGGCTGTAATATCAAAGGAGCCGGCGGCTTCTGCTAGCCGGGTTGATAGTTAAGTAACATCAAGGTGGTTCAAAAGCAAACCTGATAAAGAAGGAAACCCCGTAGTTAATAGTTGAAAGTCTTGGTGGCTTGAGGCGATCGATACCGCCATGCTGTTTACTTTATATGAAATACAATGCAGTGAGTGATGTGTATCGCACCGAGTTAGCTCGGTTGGTAACGCGCCAGGCGGCAATCCCAGAAATTGTGAAGTTCCGAACCCCAGTGCATCGGATATTAACATTTTTAACAATTTTATCATTTTTAACAATTTTATCAGTTTTAACAATTTTATCAGTTTTAACAATTTTAACAATCCTGCATTTTAACAATTTCAACATTTTTTTTGATTTTCGTTGTTTTGCTTTTAACATTCAAAAACTGATTGTTCTTACTCAAGAATGTCAATAACTTAGAATGTTAGTCTTTTGTATTTTTCCAACATACAAACCAAAATCACTTTGATGTTGTCACAAAAGTATGGAGCTGACAAGAGAGAAGGAGTACGGCACTCTGCCAGTGTGAAGAATCTACAGAGGTATTACCAGTCACTAGTAGCAAGAGATAGACCACATTGAATGATGACGATGAGGACGAATCATATGGAGTACTATCATAGCTTAGTACAGAAATTCTACTGCTTTACTTACTTTACTTTCTTTCACTCTGTACATGCAATTAGCTCACTGGCATGATTTTAAAAAAAAGGTTATGATAATCATATTATATGTATAGCTTATTCAATGTATGGCTTCATAGTTTATGTGATTGTTAATAAGGCCATGTTGATTTGATTGTATGGATGGCATCTGTGCGCGCATCGGTTTTCGTTAATTTAAAACTAAGTTTACGACAATCATACAAAACATCTGGAAACTAAGCAAACATACTCTGTAAATTGATTACTGTAATTCCCGATTTTTTTTCACTGTACCGCAACGTAACGCAAGCGGGAGGTCAATGTTCACGGTTTTCACTGTCACCTCTGTACCGTGAACTTATCTTTACAGTTAGGAAATAATTCCTGGACTTTCTTTTTCCTGCAACTGTCACCACCGTAAATATATAGTTCCGTGAACATGTCCATGTTTCTCAGACCGTGAAAATTTTGCTACCGTTAGTAGTAGTTGCAATTTCGTCATTAGTAGTATTTAGATACCTGCAATATATAACTTTGAAATTGAGATAAGTGTAAAGTAAAGCTGTCGAGATTTAAAGTGCTTGTCGTTGTATCTTTGTAAAAAAAGGGAGATAATGGCCAAGTGCCATTTTTGTAAATATCTGTCGAGATTCAAAAAGCTTGTCCTTGTATAATTGCAGTATGATTTATTCAGAATCTTCTATTTTTGTATGGGGAGGGAGATGGAGTGAAATATTACATTTGCTCCGAAGCAAATGTTGGCCTTTCTAGTTTTAGTGCAATTTCCCCGTGTATTTTCACCTTGATGCAGATTTCGCACCAACAGGAAATTTGTTGGGTGAGAAAGAGCAAATCTTAATCTTTCTGATGGTATTTGACTTATAGACGGTTTCGAGGGCGAAACGGGTTTCCCCCCAAATTCGGTGAGGCCATGTTACGGGAGCAGGCAGGTAATTTTAGTGCAATTTCCCCGTGTATTTTCGCCTTGATGCAGATTTCGCACCAACAGGAAATTTGTTGGATTAGAAAGAGCAAATCGTAAACTTTCTGATGGTATTTGACTTATATTTGTTTTCGAGGCAGAAACGGGTTTCCCCCGAAATTCCGTGAGGCCATGTTACGGGAAAAAGCAGAATTTTTCCCCAAATAGAACGCGCATCCCTGGCGCCGCGGCCGGCGAGCTACGTGTGTTCTACGGAGCGCGCTCCTCTCCTATACATGACCATATATCGCTAGATTTAAATTATTGTCGACCTACGTCTAAACTACTTTTAGTTAGACTACACTGGGTGTTAATTCATCTTATATCTAAACAGGCTCTTTTATTTTGCACGCAGAATATATGTTTGTGGTCCCTTGATAGATACGGCCTGTCTGAAAACTTGAAACCAGCGTCTGCCTAAACGTGAGGAAACATTATACTCTCGTAGCTTCCTGACCTTTGAAAAACGCACATCTAATTAGAGCAAGCGGACCATTAGAACTAGAATACCTCAAACATTGATACATGATTGGGGAGAATTCAAAGAATGATAATTGTATCCGTTTTTCTCGATTTGAATGGCGCTGGGTTTAAGCACTTACTTCAGAAAAGTTTCATTTATTGGTGATGCCAGGCAACGCATTATAAAGTGGGAGCCAGGCAGCCAATGGCTGGTGGCGGCTGCCACTGCCATTTATCGACCTGCTGGCCCAGTAAAAAAAGTAGCCTATGGACATAACCCAACGCTTCTGGTACCTAGTCAGGACAGTGCAACATGCATGCTGTGATTATGGGTAGGTTTATCCTGGATCTGTTATCCAATCTACATTGTATAGTCCATGTGTACTGCTTACTGCTAGTATAATAAGATAACAGGTCCACACGTCCCAAGTTTTACACAGGAGCATTTGCTTATTTCTAAAAGTGCTGGGTGTTGTCAAATCACTAAACATATCTCTCTCACATACATCCCAACAATTATACACCAAATTACCCAAGAGCCATTAACATTGCTTCAACCTTTATCTCATTACCAAACAAACAAAAAAAACAAAGTAGTACATTTTGTTGTGGACTGGGATACCAAATACTTGGGATCATTACATGTATACATAGTACATCTTTTACAGTACATTACATATATTACTTAAGGTCTCGGACCGGAGTTTTTTTTCACGATTTTGGATCCGGCGGACACCCTCAGACCGAAGGGCTATAACTCCGCCCAAAAAAGTACGCCGGGAAATCTCATTACATCAGTCAACGAAGGTTTCCAGCCGGCTTTGGATACAATTTTGGTTATTGTCCGTCGACTCTATAATTTGGGTAGAAACTGTAGTTAAACGTAAATTTTGGATACGAAAAATGTAGTTTTTTTGCAGTTTTTTCAACGGACCTGCTTGGAAAAAAACGAATTTTCCCAGGCTAACGGCTTATATGCTGAAATAGCTTACTACTTTCTGTTTCTGAAAAACAGAAAAAAAATATAGGTTGTTGCGAAGTTTTCCGCAAAATCCGGTGACGCGAACCCCTAGAAATTCCACATAGAACGCAGCTATTTGGGTCATCAGGCGACAAACCGCATCACCCTTGCTCGCGGACTAATACCAAAAACGCTTCGCTGGCCGTCCAACTTCACCGCGCCGAAAAACACTACAATCCCGATTCCCAAGGCTTTTTGATCAATTCAAAACTTAGTTGAAAATCTACAGCGATCGCCGGGCTATGGGGAGTCAAACCTGGCGTGACAACCTCGCAGATCCGGCGATTTACTGCGCACTATTTGGAACCCTGGTCAGAATTAAACTCCGACCCGGAACCTTAACACATGTTCGAAAGTATCGGTAGACATTGAATGCTGAATCGACTATCAAATATGATCCCAAATTGTATTCAGATTACAATAAACAGAATAGATGGAAATAAAGATCTCAATACATACTTACTACTAATACATCTTATATTTATAATCTCAAGCTAAGTATAACATCCTGGTATCCTGCTGGTGACAATCCTGTTGGGTGTGGCTTTCACCTGAAAGATGGAAGAATAAGAAAAAATTGTTAGTAAGATATGACAACAAACACAATTCACTCGTAAATCAACATCAGAGAATTCTGAATCTGAAATGTTATTCAATGTAAATGTCATTTATGACATTAACAGCCTAATCCTCACCATAAAAAAGTCTTTTCTGAATCAGAATATTATATCATCATGAATTTCCTGATTTTGATCAATATGGAGTAAATTAAACCATTCAGAATAAAATGTTGAAGTTGGCACAGAAGAAATAAGTAATTAAGGTTTGGGCTGTACAGCTTGTATAAAAGTCCCATTCCACCCACAGGGACTTAATTCCAGTGACAGCTGCATGGGGGCTACCACTATTTATGTTGTCTATTGTCAATAGTATTGGAGTTAAAGAACATTTTGTCAAATTATGGAAACTATCTTCCAAAGTCAATTTATCCAAAACCCCAGAAATAAATGTGTTATGGGAATCACTGAAATAAATCTCACCTAGGCGAGTTGCATTAAATCAGTATATTGGCTATAGGAATAAATCAACTCAGACTTTATCATTTGAAAAGGATAACTACACTGGAGGTCAGAGACAATAAAGAAAATAAGTGTAGTGAAAAAGTCACCTCAAAAACTTAGAGCTACCATGGCTTGTCTCATCATTAAGAAAGGCAAAGTAATGTCCAAAGTTTCAAAATCAGAAAAACAAATTTCATACTTTTGCATAGTTTTTAGTTAACACAACAATAAAATTCCAGACAGGATTTGCTTCGTTAGAAATGTGGTTTATGCATGGAGGCTGCAGTTAGTTTTATGCAGGTTCATGCAGGTTAACAATTTCATGCAAAGCAAGGAGGTTGGAATTTATCAATAAATTTGGAGGATTCTTCATGAATAACAGTATGCATATATAAAAAAGGAAGACAAGGGGCCATAATTGATACTATCCTTTAAATCATTTAGCAAAGAAGCAAAACTAGACTGAAAAGACTTCATCTCTTGATCATATTTTTGAGAGTTACCTCTTGCCAATTGAAGTGATTCTATAATATCACAATATCTATAGTATAAAATTAAACTATGTTTGGTGTTAGAACTTTTGTGAACCAAAATAAAGTTTCCTAAATCATTTAAGAGTCCAACCACAGAGGAATGTGTCATAATCAGTACATTACTTTGACTTTTACATTCAAATCCTTTCTTTAACTTGTTAACACTTCTACATAAACATCATTCACAAGAAGTATTGGTTTACTTTCAAAAACAGTTCTCCAACCTTACAAGAAACCTGATGCAAGGGTACTTGAGGTAAATTTTGGGGGCTAGGGTCTTCTTGAATATTTCTGCACACTTTTGTTCTCACTTCTATTTTTAGTTATATATTTGTATTGGTTGTACTTGTTTAGTGTTAATGTAAGTGACTGTAACTTGAGCACAGTCCCACTTTGGCCTTGTCCTTCTTCAAATTTTAGTAATAATTTTCTAAAAATGCCAGGAGAGAGGGTGACATGATTTGCCCAAGGCGGTTTAAACTTTTAAACCGCCTTGGTTTGCCAGATACTTACCAATCTAGTCTGTGAAGCCTAGGATGATCTGAAACAGAAATAAAAGCCCTTCACACCTTTTTCTCAATTCAATATTAAAATGAATGTTAACTTTATTTTGATAATCAATGATATACATGCTTAACCATTTATTATAATTTTACGTAACTATGTCACAAGCTGCCTAAACATGTATATTGTGCACTGTTTTTATCATCAATCACTAGATAGAAGGAACAGGCATGTTTCTCTTTAGACACTACGTAAGACATTGTAACAATTTGCAGTGATCATGCAGCTTTGTTGTTCTTGTATGGCAACCAGACATCACGTGATAAAGTTGGCGGGAATTTTTTGCACAAACACACACAGAAGGGATGAATTTTTTAACGAAGTTCGTGATCCATTAGATTCAACTACAATGTTAACAAAATTTAGAATTGAATCTGTCCTTGTAAAGATCTAACGACTAAGAATCTGGGTCTAAACTTAGACTAGATTTGTTCATCGGAAATGATTTTACCACGAACATGATGTTTACAAGAAATGAAGCACATATACGCAAATTATTCAACATTGATCGAAATGAAATCAGACGACAAACTATGAGTTTTAGCCATAAAATTGCCGAAAAAGGGACACTAGTTGGCATTGAATTGCAAACCTATCCAGACTTCGCACCAACAGGATATACATAATGGGAGATAGCCAAAGGTTCAAGACATTTTATCCACATATCGTCATATGCAAAATCGAGGGCGAAACGGGTTTCCCCCAAATTCAACTGAGACGAAAATTCAGATCAGTCTAAGGCGGCCATTTTGTTCATTTCACTGTGCACCGTATTTGACCAAAAAACTACACTAAAACTGACAGAATGCCCCTCAAATATGAATACTACGGAGAGCACATGATATACACGTCTGATACGTACCGCCATCTTGACGCAGAGGCCGAAACTGGTGATGTAATCGGCTGTAAACAACTCGGATGAAATTTCAGCCCGCCGCACGCGAAAATGTTGTCCTTAGCAACGGCGTTGCTTTGGACGGCGGAGTGATATCCTCTGCAAAGAAAACTCGTTCGAAAAGCGTTCGATTCAGTACGTGGCTTTCCGGCTGAAAGACAGCTTTATTTTAACCAAGAAAGCCATTCTATCATTTCCTCATAGATTATGCAAATGTAGTCCTTATTTGAAAAAGTTATGTTTAATTATGTTCACCTTCACTTAACTTTCAAATACCCCAAGTATGAAATTCCAGTCAGCTATCATTATGGCATTATAACATTTTCTCCTTAATTTTGTAAATTAAGTGCTAATTTACATAATCAATATCTGCCTGTGTTTCTCTTGTTCTGAATTACATATGTCACAAGCTTAAATAGTCCTGTTATGTAATGCAGCTGATTTAAAGGATTTCTTCATAAATTATGCAAATTACATCCATATTTGCATAATTATGTCAAGCGTCACTTAAGCTACCTACATACTAAAAATCAGGACGATCCGTCAAACTGTTCTTGAGTTATCCTCTTTTAAATATTTCTAAAGAAATGTCCCTGCAGTTCCAGAGCAAGCCGCTAGGAGGCCCAAATCTACGTCACTTCTTCCCCAGCACAAGAGCTACCTACCATCATTTCGTGACCCTAGCACGTCCAGATCATGAGATATCAAAACCGAAAGTTCCGCTGCCGTACCACAACAAGCCGCCAGGGGGCCCAAAATCTAATTATTTTAAGGTCTCATCACAAGACCTACCTACCTACCAAGTATCAAGACAATCCATTTAAGCATTCTCAAGTTATCGTGTCCGCAGACACACAGACAGACAGACACACACACGAACGCCTCTGAAAACATTTTTAAACCTTCTTGGCGAAGGTAATAACTACTCAAATGTTTTGGATTAGAATAATGGACTGTGAATATAAAGATTGTGTAGTCACACGACGACACAACATTTGGAGAAAGTATTGGTGGAATTCTAGTTTGCTGTACTGAAGTGTTGCTCTCCCTCAGGTGAATGGCTGATACCAGACCCGTCCTGGGTTGTGGACGCCACCATCGGCAAATGGAGATCGACGGTTATACACGGCGTGTCATATTATGCCACAAAAGCTTTGGATGGGAACACTGGGACCTACTGGAACCCATGGCCATGGGGTGTAAAGCGGAACTACAACAGATGGAACATCGTACTGGACCTCAAAGCGCCCACAACTCTGACCCGCATCGCACTCAACAACTTCGGAGATACCTACCATGACGTTGCAGCCTTCAAGTTGCAAACGTCGCAGTTTGGAAGTCCGTACAACTGGGAGGATGTCGTGTGCAATAATGACGTTAAGGGAGGGACGAAACGGAAACAGGAGTTCGGCAGGTTCAAAGGAACAGCGCGGTTTTGGAGGTTCGTCGTCACTCGGACCCACAAGGGCGGCTTTCAGCCATTTCTCAGGGAACTCAACCTCTATGGAATCTCATTAGGTAACTGAAAATTAATTTTGTTTTGTTTACTTTTGACATGTCAGCCATCATGCTGAACAGGAACGTGTGGATAGTACATATAAATCATGACCTCATTTGCATTATTTATGAGGGAGTGCTAGAATTGTTAAGATAAGGCTGTCATTAGGTGGAAAATATGATCAACTGATATAATCCCAGCAAATGAGGCTCTTATTTGCGAAATCAATTATAAATCGTCAACCGGAGGGGTCAACATCATTTGGCGAAGATATGAGATCGTGGAACTCTTCTTTTGGAGATAACTTAACACAGACTCATCGTTATGTATGCCACTTTCAGCGAAGCTCAGCGACGGCGAAGCTCCGCCTTTCCCTCAGCATGCTATGAACCCTAAGGGCAAACAGAAGCGTGATACACACAAGGCCCAGACCCTGGCCCCGGCGTGCAGGATCCATCGCCAGCCGCGGGAACTCCGTTTTCTAACCGGGGGCATGGAACCTTACAGTCTGCAAGTAAGAGACATCTTATACGTGCGGCATCATGTAGCGTAATGCTTAATTACTAGAAGGTGTTTGGCTCAGGACCCATAGATTTCTGGGGTCAACCCCCCTGGCAGGCCACGATTCTGTACGTACCCTTGGAAATGATACTTTGCACGACTTCCCTCACTTCACCCGGGTGACAATGAGTACCTAGCTTCGGTTAGGGACGTCCTTCGGTACGACTTTGCCATTTAGACTGAATAGTATGCCAGAGCAGCTAGCCGTTTAGAATGTCAGTATACTAGCGGTTTGTAGCGTTACTTTCCTATCTACTCACGCACTCACTCACTCACTCACTCACTCACTCACTCACTCACTCACTCACAGACAGCCGTTCATTTACTCATTCAGTGTCACACACTACTCACTCACTCACTCGCTTCTTTGATTTCTTTTCCAAGCGGCCTTTCTTTTTTAATACGTAGCTATCATTCCTTTAGGTGGGCCGGAGTGCGTTTCAGTGGTACACCCATGTTCAGTGTGCGGACACCGATCCTGTGGTCAGCTGTTCCGGACAATGCCTGACGAAGGCGTCGGAGATCAGATTCCTGGTCATCTACAGAGAGAACGGCAAAGTCAAGGTAAGCATCACTTCATCACTACACTTTGGGCAATATTACATTCTTTTCGTCGTTGTTGTTGTTGTATTCTGCAAACTCATACCACATTCTTCCATCCAGGGCATACTTGGTCCAACCCTGCCAATCAACTGATACCTAATCTCCGTCCACTCACTGCTGCGGATAATATCACTGACAATCTCCAAATAACCAGCGCCACCGAAAACAATACTTCAATCTTAGAAGTAAAATCAAAATATTTCCTTTACATGATACATGATACGTGCAACATGATAACTTTACATCCGATCCCTTTCAGGTTCGCCCCGAGCTGGTTCAAGTGTCTTCCGGCTGTGAGTTTGAGATGGAGCTGTGACTGACACAAGTCGCCATCCGACATTTTGTAATGTCTATAGACGTGCAGTAACGTTTTAGCCCTCAGCTTCTCTTTTAGATGATGCCGTAGTTATGTTTACCGTCTCAGGAGGCAAACATGTTGCTTTAGCTCTATTGCCTCTTCTTCTCCAAACGAATATAAAGGTCAATGCGTTGGACAGGACAGCTGTCACCATGGTAACTGGTGCTGTAGCAGACGCCCTGTTGGGTTGGTCTGGTGGTCACCATATATGTTAATGTGTTTGAGTAAGGATAAACAGAGCAGTGACAGTAGCTTATTAGGCTATATCTCGTGAAAGTAAACATTATGAATCATGCTTTGAAAATTTGTACATTTCTAGTTACGCATTTCTCACGAGTTCGTTTATCTATGAAATAAACGTCTTTTCTTCGCACTCATTTCCTTGTGTTTGCTTCATTAAAAAATGTGCAAATGACCTTCATTTGTATGATTGACAGTGTGATGTTCCTCTCAAAAATCAATTACTGTATGCTAATTAGCTCCTTACTGATGAAATTAGCATCTATTCTTTTACCAAGACATTGGACCAAGACGAATGATCCTACTTTTTCTATAATGTGTGGGTTAAAACGAGGAACAAATTTGTCTCAGTTTCGATACTCGATCAAGGAAGTCAATTCAGGGGTTGTCTGGTGAAGGGGATCACATGTTACATTATGATTACATGCCCAGACAAATTCGAAAAATTTGAGTCATGCTCATTAGCACCAGCTGTTTCTTTTCAAATATGGTCGACACTTGATCACGCAACTGGGGGTGAGGTAATCTCCATGCAGAGGAAGAGTTCGGGGTTATTACCTCCATGAAAAATGGAGGTAATGGTTTTGGCGTGTCTGTGTGTATGCCTGTGTGTATGTCTGTGTGTGTGTCTGTGTGTGCTTATGTGAGTGTGCTTATGTGTGTGTGTATGTTGTGTGTGTGTGTCTCTCTCTCTCTGTGTGTGTGCGTGTGTGTGTGTCTGTGTTTTCGCACATTTATAGTCAGCATAACTTCAGGACGTCTTTATGGATTGTGATGATATTTGGTATGTTGGTAGCTCGACCCACGGTACGCCAGATATGGTGTTATTAGGGCTGCAAACATGCTTGTAATAAATAAATAAACCAGTCTACTACATTAAACATCGATATCGCACAATTCATACATGTTGTATGACAGTATGTAAACGTATCTATACTTCACTCTAAAAGAGGGATGAGAAGAAAGTAGGAGTAAAACAATGAAGTAAGTACATAAACAGAACCTATCCACCCGGACAGTGAGTTCAGCACCAAGGACAGAGCCAGCCGTCTTCTGTCTGTTTCTTCTCGCCAGCCCGGGGTACGGTAGATATGGTAGACCACAGATACGCCGTATATACTGTGTCTGTGTAAGAACTCGATTTATGTTCCTTTACCAACCTGATATAATCGGCCAAAAACCAGACACACCACCAGCGTAAACCAACAAACAGGCAACAATCCGCCGATGTTGTAAAAAGAACAGCGTTTCCAGCAATGAACAGTCTCTAACTGCCTTTCTGTGTTCTAGATAGTAACTTTAAGGTTTAGTTTAGTTTATACAGATTCGTTAACGCAGTACTGCACAGAATCTGTCGTTTCATTCTCGTTCTACATCGTCAGTTTCAAAATCTCAAACCATCCCTTCCATTGTCAATATAGTACAACTATTATAGTAACAAAGATTACTATAATAGTTGTACCAGAGGCAACACTGCAGTGTTGTAGAGTTATCACTGCTGAATGTATGCAGTTATTACTTACGTCTGGAGGTCTTGTAGGTGTCCCAGAAGGCCACCTCTGCCCTCTTTGGCTCTAAAATGAAAAAAAGTAATATAGTAAGTGACCATGTTATGATTATATGATATTTTTAAGACAGTTAATATGTATCTCTGTCTTTCATCATTACTAAAATAAAACATCATATTTGTGCTTCACTAGTTTGTCAATTTAAAATCTTCCTAGTGAAAGTATTTGGTATTGTACTGACACATTTCTTTTCTAACAGTAACAATTCAAACCACCCCTCCCCATTATTTGCCCCCCTCCCCATACTTGGTATAAGGCCACACCAATTAAATTTGTTGGTTCTCAGATTTTTCCGAAAAATATAAAGCAATCCAGGGTGAAAAAAATTAAAATAGAAACAGGTCTAAGCATCTTAGTATAGCCCTGAATGCCAGAAAAGGAGCATTGAAGTCAACACAAAAGGCTGGGTTAATATTCTAACAATAAATTTTGAACTTTAATCAAACCACTGCTTTGATAGATAGAAAAACTATAACAACCAGGAAGAAAAGGACTTTTTTCAACTTATGGTGGCAAAATATAAGCATATAATATAAGTTGATTCAGGTCCAGAATTTTTTTTTTTTTTCTTGTCAAATCAGACAAAAAAAGGAAGAGACAAATCTGAGAACCAACAAATCAAATTGGTGTGACCTAAACAAATAAAAAAATGTGATGACTGTGTCTTTTCTTTCCTTGTTTCACATTTATAGCTCAAATGTCTGACTACTTCTGACTATATATGGCAGTAGCTAAAGCTGACTAAAACTGAGTTCTTACTCTCTTAAAGAGTGTTCTGTGTCTCCTCTCTGACTTGGCTGAGTAGAAAAGGGAATATACCACATTAAGAGCAATATAAAAACAAAGAAAACAAATCATAGCAAAGAAAAAACATGATAAAACCCACATCAATTAACTTTACCGGTTCTTGGACATTTTGGGCTAAAAATGTAACATAATGTCAATAATGAAAACAGGATTTTTTTTTTGTTAAATGCACCAGTCTTTCAAACTATGTGTTCCAAGTTAGAGTCTAATTCCCCATAGATTCTGTTGTCATGATTGTTTTTCAGTTCAGCATTTCTTAAAATTCGAAAACCAAAAAACTATACATTGATGTGAGTATAAAAATATATAAAAATGTTCAAATAAACCTTAGAAATGATATACAAGAATCCTTACAGTCCACCTTATGTAACTTGTGCAGATGACGTATTCCAAATATAACATTTCAAAGTTTTGGTCTAATGGCAAAATATTAGTTATAACCTGACTATTCAGTAATTAAAGCATTTCTCGAAATGGGTTTGAATCAGATTATGGAGTCATAGAGTCTGCTATACACTGTAGGTTTGTATTTAGTCTACAGCTTCAAAATAGGTTTTAATGAATATTTAAATTATAAAAAACACATGTCTTGTTTTAAATACATAGTTTGTGGCATTGAAAAAGTAACCTAACTTTACTTGACTTAATGAAGCATCCACAGAATTTACTTAACATGGCCTTTTTAAAGCAAAAACAAAATTCATCCGACAATAATGTTGGCTACTAAAATTACGTTGTTTACTTCAAGTTACACAAAAAACAATGCGTTACACCGACGGTAAAAACCTCGCTAAGAAAAAGATAAAGCTTACCTTGGTTCTACTGCCAACTTCCAGGTCGTCTTCTGATGATCCTTTTCTCACTTTTCGGATCATCCTTCTAAACATCGACTCCTGCTCAACGCTGAAGTTCGACTGTTTGGTTGACTTTGCTGTCGCCATTGTGGACTTAAACGCAGATGATATACAACGCCTACAAAAGTCATACAAACTGATTTAAAACAGACTTTTTGGACTAAGCAAAAGTATTATAACTCTTAAAATGTTGCGAAATGTTGCCAAGAAACTGGCGGTAAAATTTCGAAGATTAAAACATCGTGATGCTGTCCTCACATGTGCTGGTAATACAAAATGGTGGCTTTGACCTCGTCTTATCAAGTAAGCGTAAAAATTGAATGTTTTTCGGCGCTTTTCAGACTACAACTTCCACTTTCCATCGCCCCACAGTTCCGTCTACGTGCTGAGAAAACGTAGGAGTAATATCTGACTATAATTCGCACTGTTTCCTGAATATTTAGCCGAGTTTTTAGCCTACGAATGGAGAAAAAAGAAACCCACCTGCTTCGAGAGCTAGCAACTTCTCATCTGTGTAGTAAATAGAACCCGTGTCCATGGCAACAGCAGCAAACATGGCGGATCGAACGCTGGGAGGAAAGAACTTGAAAGTTGTACGTTAAACATGACAAATTTGTGTTTTAAATTCATGACCACTAACCAGCTTGATGTTTCAAGTCAACTTCTAGACAGTGTATAATGTTATATTTTACGCGTATACTGCCATTTAATTGATCAATGGACATAAAAAAAGAAGACATGAATGTATATTAATAAATGTTATCGTCTGGTCATTCCTGAACTTCCAGCGGATGAGCTGTATGGCTGCGTCAACCAACTAGGTTGCGGGCGGGGATCGTGCCAAGTATCGTTTCTTTGGATTTTAATTTTAAATTAATACCGGGTCTGTGTACTACTAATCCTAAAGACTAATTTTCTTAGACATAACATTTGAAATACTGCAAACACATCCCTAGTCTCGCGCCGGAGTTTTTTTCTGTGTTCGAAGCCAAATTTGACACCCTTAGCTCGACGGGCTGTCATTTCTGTAATAAACGCGAGTCGGAATTTTTCATTCTTCTGGTCAAAAGGGGTGCCATGCCGCTTATCAATACATTGATCACCAACATTTAGCCACTTAAAGAGGCTACAATTTACTGGCTTTCAGAAAATACACAGATATGTACACATCTAGTACAATAACAGGGATTTCACGATCAAAAAGGTCTCTTCCGTATTCGCAGCAATTTGACACCTTCAGCCCGACGGGCTGTCTTTTCTACAGGTAATAAACGCGGGTCGGAACCTTTAACTTCTCTGATGGAAAGGAGTGCCTGGCCGCCTATCAATACACTCGATTGATATTTTGTGCGCCTAATTTATTTAAGGGTAAATAAGCCCTATCAAAATACACTTTTTACGTAAGGGGTCCTTTTTTCGTCCATAATTTTTAACCATGGCTGCATGGAAAAAACGAATATTTTTTTCGGGGTAACGGATTAGTACTCGAAGAAGCTCAGTACCTAATGTTTTCGAACTTTACATTTAACTAGAAAAGTAACATTTGCAAAGCAGATTGCATAATCTTTACCTTCGGATAAGCACTCACTTACTCACTCACTCACTCACTGCACGGCTTAACGTCAGTTGTTCCCTGTGCTCTAAATTCTTATTCAAACACATTCACATACATGTATATGGTCAGACAGGAGTCTAAATGCCTACTTCGAAATTGCAACATCATGTAACCCAACACCAGTTACCACGGTGACAGATGTCAACAAATCAGGTCATTGGCCAGGTCAGAGGTTAGTGTTTGGAGAAGAAGAAGAGGAAGAAACTGAGCAAAAGCGTAAACATAATTAAAATCGATGCAGCACGTTTACCGCTATCTTTAATGACCCAAACACACCCACAACAAAAAAACGCATATAGAATGTACCATAATAATAGTGGTTCATTCGTCATGTATTTGTACAGAATTGCAGGCTCCATGTAATTAGGACCTGAATTGCTCTGACAATTACATAGTTGGTTAATCAATAAAAAGTTAGCACACATTAAATCATTATACGTCGTTAACTATAATTATACGTTAAAAGGTCGTACATTTAAAATATCAGAATTGCACACGAATTAGAGGCAGGATAAAAGAGTCTTTGAACAGTAAGATACATTTGTATATATAAGTAGTAATCTTAGTTCTCATTCAGTAATCGCACGATGTGTGGTATTGCACTGTTTTTAAATCGTTCAGTTCTGGCAGTGACAGTGTTCAGTTTGTGGCTAGATCTAGTGTCTCTACCGCTGGTCTCTCCTCTCTCTCCCTGAATGTTAGGGACTACTTCATCAGACCGCGTCCGAACGTCAGGATAAGGTGTTGACGTCTTTCCTGGAGTAAAGGTAGACCTAGGAGACTGCATGCGTCCGAGTACCGGAAGTAGTCTTTGTCAAGTGTGATGCGACATGCCCGGCGCTGAATGTCCTCTATCTGGGCTATCTGGGTGGAAGTCAGTCCGGGGCCCCAGACAGGGCAGGCATATTCACACAGGGGACGTACGTAGCTTACGTACACAGTAACTAGGTCAGGCACTGGTAGTCTGAACCTTTTCAGGTGTTGTAGGAGAAAGAGACGTTTGCTGCTTTGACTGGTGATGTGGTTAACGTGCGTGTTCCATTTGAGGTCAGATTGCACCATGACCCCTAACGGCTTGGCTACAGAGACTTCTTGAAGTGCATGGCCGTCAATGTATAAGACTGGGAGAGGAGGGGGGGGGGGGGTTGTAAAGTACACATGCAGGGCCTTGCATTTCTTTGGATGTAACTTCATGTAACTGTTCGCAGTCCACTGTTCCAGGTCGTTGAGATCATGTTGTAGGAGTGAGGGTTCGCGTGTTAGTCGGCTCTCAATCATTTAGAGATCGTCAACAAATTTCCAATTGGTGGATCGGGTCTTGACAGTGGCGCTGTTGATCATCGCTATGAAGATGATGGGAGCCAAAACAGTGCCTTGTGGGAGGCCACAGGTAAGTATCTCCCACTCGGAAAGTGAACCCTGGTAAAGGACCCGTTATCTCCTCTCAGAAAGAAAGTCGCAGATCCAGCGGGTCAGTGAGGGTCTGCAGCCTAACTATAACAGCCTTGATATCGCAGTTGTATGTTCGACTCTATCAAAAGCTTTAGAGAAATCAGTCAAGACGATGCTGCTAAGTGAACCTCTCCGGTCCGGGGTAGAAGTGAGATGGTGAAGGATGTCCACTAGACAATGTGTTGTTGATTTCCCAGGAAGTCCGCCGAACTGTTTGGGATCGATGTTCTGAATGATATGTATTAAAAATGATTTAAGACAGACGTGGTGGCAGTTAATTTTTAAACAAGGGAACTGGAGCCAGAATTATGGCAACTGTAGCTGAAGACAGAATTATGGGACGGAGAGAATTCTGTACACTTCTATACATTATTGGGTTAATCCCTGATGCTCTAAGATGGCTATGGTGGAATTAAACTGGATGCTGTTCATGAATTAATCAATTATATTGCAAATGTAATGATAATTAAAGGTATTCACCGTAATCGACGTTTAATCAGACGTTTGCACTAGTGATTCTTAACTTTGTCATTTTGGATTTTATAGAGTTTGTTTTGGATTTTTACAAACTTCTAACATAAAAGTTATAGCGTAAGGATTACATTTTAGTGTAAGTCACATTGGAGCGAATATATGCAAATAGACCACGAAATCTCACAGAGAAACAGACCTTCTCTTCTTTGCAAGCTCCGAAGAGAACTATGTTTCCCGTCTATTTCACAGACAAACACACACAATTAGGGTAGTGACCGTACAGAGAAAGGTTGAGCCACGAATGACCCTTACGAGGGTTAGGGAGGAAGTGTCAGAGGGAAAAGGGGCGGAATAATTAGTATCAGGGTAGGGCTCACGTGATTGTCTGTTCAGCCGACGGGAAACGAGATAATCAACTTTAGATCTAAAATTCCATTATATGCAATCATATTATGTATCATATATCACAGTATGTCTGCGTGTTTTGTGTAACCTTGTCATGTTGTAAACATGGCTTGCTACATGTGTAAACAAGATTCCTAGATTTGGAATGTACTAACTTTAGAAATACAAACATTACGACACAAGCTGAATAAAAGAACACAGTGTAACAACAAGCAAGTCCTTTATACGTCTTGAAAAATAAATCAACTAAATAGCAGATGTCGCCCTGTTCTGATTCGTCACTTTCATTAGATCCTCTCTTATTTTATTTTGCGACACTGTCGTGACACTTTGATCATAATACTAGTAAGAAGAATTTCTTGGTACATTTATTTTTTTCCAGTAACAGTCTAAAATCAAATAATTTAAGGAAGGTTTAACACATGTGAAAGCGCGTCTGTAAATCTGTGGCGAACCCTTTTAGGGTGTTCCGTAGAATTAAAAAAAAAGGATCACAGATATTCTTTTTTTTTATCTATAGATAGACCAAACTGATTATTAAAAAAGTAATACTCATGCTCGAATTAATTCTAGAGCCATATATCTCTGACAAAGGCTCGAGACCTCCGACCTCTAGTTTTGTATTACTCTATATATTGTGTTTACTGACTTCGTTCATGAATACAGTAAAATACATGGCAGCTTTATTTGTATACAAAGAGGCTGAATTGCGTATTTCAAGCATGATCTATATTAGTCAAGTAAGTCAAGCATGATCTATATTACATAATCAACATGGTAACAAATCTATATCTATATTACATGATCAACATGATAGCAAATTTAAAAAAATAGTATCCAATTACATTATCACATTATGATAATAACATTATAAGGAATTGAAAATGTTTTTAATAAGTTGTAATAATTGATGTAATAATTGACACAACATCACAAAATGTCTTAACGTACAAACCATTAGTTTCCACTTCTTGAAGCATCAATCATTCAATTCTTACAATTTGCTGTATTTTAAGGTCTATTTCATTTTACCCGTTTTTTTTCTTTTAAATATCCACTTAATATATTTGGATCTGTTCATATTAATATGTCACCCAGCTTAGGCCAGTCTAACTTGGGGAATTTTTAATTACTGCCAATCAGGTGCATACCTGGTAACAAACTGCTTAAAAACCTGATTTGAAACTGAATCCAATATCATGATTATCATGATACTCAGTGTATATCTTATTGTATTGGAAACTCTTACCAAAGGCTAATAAAAAGGTAAATATACAATTATGATAATGTAAAAGGTAAAACGTGTCTAACAGAATTTTTTTATTATTGTTCCACTATGGACTGCTGGAATACCATTACAAATTATCATAGTGAAAAGAATAGTTTGAGAATATTAGATGGCAACTGTATTTGGCACGATATAGTAACCTAAAGATTATATTTTTGGTATTATTTCGTGGACGTACTATTAACTTTTAATGTCAAAAGTATTCACCAAATAATATCAGCTGCAAGAGATTCCTATGTATATAAAGTTGTGAAATTAACAAATAAAACTGAATTAAATATTGTATGACTAAATTAATTTTTTTCTACTTAATAATATTACATTATTGTAATACATACTAGGCTATTGTACAAAGAGGAAAATTCGAATAAAAATGAAAACTTCTCAACTTTAGGATTTTAGGGTCCTTTGAACAAATGCAACATAGTTCTAACACAGCATCACAATTCGACTTTTAAATTAAATTTTGATTTAAATCTAAAATTGCTAAATTAAAATTGCTAAAATTTTCCGCCTCACAAAGTATTTTTTTCAAACTACCATTTGAAGCCATACTATTTTGTTTGGATGACCCTCGGGTAAAAAAAAATATATATTCTGGATCAACATGAAAATACACATTACGAGATGAAAGATGTTACCGATCTATAGCAGTTTAAGCCAGCTGTGGATTCGTTACAACGTTGTTATCCAGGGCCTCTGTTTTCAACTTGACCTTTCTCTAACTCTTTACTTTACTTTAAAATGATAAATCGGTGTAGCCTTATAAGGATGGACATGTTATCCTTTTGGCTTCTTGCAAATGAAGAGATAGTTGCACTTGCAGTTGGCGTCATTCCACTTCCCAGCAGTCCCCCGTTGACGAGGTACCATCTTTCTGAACGTCTGTAAAATGTTACATGTAATAAATATATTTCCTTAGTCTCTAATCTTAAACTTGGAAGGTGATAGTCACCTGTTATATCAATCCTTCCACAAATTAATTATCAGTCAATGAATTAATTTACAAAAAGAAAATAAACACCCCTAGTTAGCAAACCATTAGGACTGGTACAGCAACTGACAGTAGTTTCCGTAACATTTCAGTAAATCAGTTGTCACGACTGTAAAGAACTGACAATCATATCTTAAGAAACATTCTGACAGATCTCTTACTGTCTTGACTGTACTGACATGCTACTAGTATTTATTGAAATGCTGCAATGCTTGCACCCACCTTGGTGTATATAGAGCCACAGTCCTCTCTCCCACTCCAGAAACTGTTATTGGGCTCTCCAGGCGACCAGTTTCTGTAGCTGAGCCGTGCACCGTCCGACCACTTCCACCTACGACCTTCACGGAGTCCAATCCAGACCTGTTTGGCAGGGGCTGCAATCCAGCGAGAAGAAGGGGTCTTGATATTTGGATAGCCAATCAACAACAACAAATAAAAATATTCAAACGTTTGCAGAACTTTTGAGTTAGTGATTGTCACAGCAAATTTTTTACAATTTTCAACTTTATTCATTCTAACCTTCCTGAAGTTTACATTACACAGTGGCCTCTGAATTATGTTGATTTTAGAATCGAGAATCAGACAGTGTAAAGTAATATTTACGTACATGTAGTAATAACACATTAGTAGAGACTGAACATCTGTTACAATAATGAAAACCATTAGTCCCATTATGAATAAATCACCATACATATAATACCTGCGAATATGCAGGTACTTGAACGCCCATTGTTAGCACAAAGTCAAAGAGGCTTTATTTAAGATTTTTGACTTTTATGATATCAGCTATGAGAAAGATAAGAATATGTATTTTCCTTGATCAAGCTTGATGATTTTGCATATTTAGGGACCATTCAACGGTTTATTATAACTTAATGTGCAGAATCATGCCCGAAGGCTTTTGCAATCTTACATTTGTAATTACAAATCTTACAAAGATACAATACAGTACAATACAATAATAGGTAATAAACAACTACTGTTTTGGAAAAAAACGTATTTAATCCCTACCTTTCTTGATAAGATCTTTGACGAAGTTGTTTTCTTCCTTATTTTGGATAGAAGCAAGATTTGCACCACTTTGTTTACAATTTCGGTTTGCCTCGGACCAGGAGAATTTCCATCCCGACAACCTGTAGCAGTGGTTGTTATATTCACTCCACCCGCTGTCACATGTGACTGTAACATCGTTTGAAAAAATATGATATGTATGAAATAAGAGTGAACTGTTAATTCTATTGATAATGTGGATTTCTTGCTGATCCTGTCTATGCACTGCCCCATTGCCTTTCCTAAAACAGCCTGCATCTTTGCTTTCTTTGAGCAAGGAAGTTAAAACCTGTTTGTTCTGAATAGCGAACTTAAATGTTAAAATAACTATGGAAAGGCGGAGGATGAACTGTGCCATTACTGTGTATACTTCTTTTGGAGGTAACAGTCAATCATCAGCATGGACATAGAGATCTCAGTTGACTCACCCCCAGGTGCCCCAATGCCCTCATCCGATATCGCCATCGATGGAGCAACAGACTTCTCCAGCTTCAATGTTGGAGAGGAGACAAAAGTCGAGTAGGCGGAGGTCGGATTAAAAAGCGCCGAGCTGTTTGTCTTATAGAAATCCCATGACCAGGGAATGTTGACATTGTGTGCCTCCTATAAAGAGGTGCACATCATTAAGAAATTGGTAAACAGTTACTTTAATATATAGCTTCCCATACATTATATTACTATAAACACCTTAGGTTGGGTCTAATAATGACACTAATAACAAGACACCAGAAAAAAAATATACAGAAGGATACATGACACATAAATCAGTAGAACATTTTTCGAGAAGCAAACAATAAAGAAAACCAAAATGAAGAGGGGTAAGGGGCCAGGCCTAGTTTTTTAGGCAGGCATGTAGGCAACAATAAATAATTATCTTGACAACATACAATTGCATTGATTAATGTTTGCTTTGGCTTATATTTCAATCAACAGAATGTTTCTACGAGCCGTGATGCAGGTAGACATTACCAACACTAGAATTTGATTAACCTAAATGTGGTTTTATTGTCACAAAAGTTTGAAGATTTACAGGCACCTACTTCATATCTTCCTACACTAACCCTTATGTATTAGGTATATTATCGGTGATACTTCTAGCCCTTAAAGTGAAAAAAAAAGACAGGTCGGCCTACCTTGAACAGGAAAGTCCTTTATACACGACCACTTGAAGTGGCCATACAAAAGACGACGTTTCAATGACGACTGTCATCTTCTTTAGTAAGAGCAATTATGGCTGGTCATTGCCCTGATGAAAATGACAGACGATCAACGAAACGTTGACTTTTGTTAAAACAAGTGTCTAACTTTGCTATTCAAATACTCGCCACCCTGATAAAATTATTCATTGAGGTTGGCTTACCGTATTACCAAATGTGAACTGTCCTTTAGCAGCAAAGACTGACAGGATGAATAGGGACCCACAGACCAGAATAGAACAGCAAACTTGAATGGATTTCACCATCAATTTGATCCACTTTTTTGTAACATGCTCTAAAATAAAATATGAACCAAAAATGTAAAATTAATCTTACAGTTGCAACGAAAAGTCATAACATCAGCAATACCTTTCAGTTCAGTAATATGTAATTCGTTACAAAACAGCCCGTGTTAGTTTGAAAGTTCCAGTTTCATTCCAGTGACCTAGCCTCCCGTGTCTCAACAATCTTACAACAAGCCGTAAATATCACAAACTGATAGAAAAAACAAATCATAAGATAAATGCATAGCAGATAGACCGTGAGGATTAATCCAAGAATGAAAATGTATAATTTCATTACACAACCAGTATACTTAAAAAGGCTAGGATGCTTTCCCGGAACTTAACATATTCATAATAATATTGACAAGATCCCTTCATGATATTAGGCCGAGGTAACCTTGTCGGAACATGTATATCAACTGAACCGATAAATAAATGATAAACTTTGTTGCACAACAATTGTACAAGATATCATTAACGGCATCTTCCGCTATATAACAAAGTTAACATACCAAGAGAAAAATCTACCCTTAACAAGAGAATCTATAGACTATGGGATAAAAATGAACCATCAACAAAGGTGTCTAGATTATTACATCTTTTACAATATTGCCATTTACATGTACATGTATGTACATTGTACATGGAATATGTTGTCCTATGTCACTATGTATTTGAACTTGGATTTGCTATTATCCATTGAGAATTTCAGGTATAATAGAAGATGATAGACTTGTAGATAGTGCAAAATCACAATAGTTGGTTCGTACAACAAAAGAAGGACAATTCGTCTTCCATTAGTTCTCAGCAAAATAGAGAAACTCTTTCATGAATGAATGAATGAAAGACCTTTACTATGCGTTTTGCTTTGACATCTAAGTACATGTTATAGATTTGGTAGTGATAATGCATTACGGTGATAGTAGAACTTTATATCTCTATACGTTACTACATCTATACATCATAATGTGAACTATTATGTGCAGGTAAAGCCTCTGACTTCATAAGGCAGTGTATGTATGAACACACGATGATTATTATACACGGATTTGTCTAGCTCCATAACAAATATGACTTTTCTGCTCTACCTGAATGTAAAAAAAAAATTGGAAACCTCCAGCTCTATTTTCATAATTGTACTTACGTCCGGTTCTGTCTCCCACTGCACCTGTCTCCTCCTGTCTCCTGGAGCGCGGCTCTTCCACGTGGTGTCCCAGATCAAGCCGTCTAGAAGGTTGTTCACTCGGGCTATCACGCTGCAAGCCACGTTTTCCATCGGCGTCTTCATACGTATGGTCTGCGTCTTCGTATGATTGGTCTTCGTCTTCAGACTTTTTGTCTAGTACTGGAGGATGTTTAAAGATATATTACAGTAAAGTATTTGTGACATTGCATGGTTCAGGGGAGCTTTTATAAAATGCAGCATGCCCCGAATTACCCATGCCCATTTTTTTTTAAGATTCACAGTCAAATGAGTTCAAACCACATTTGATCTGAAGTCAATAGTCACAATAAAATGTGCTTTAGTTCAAAATGGCACCAAAAAAATGCTCAGACTTCATTTAGTTCTATCACAAGACAGAATGTTTCTTTTTTTTGTTGTTGTCTTGCCCACATACTTCATTAGGCCATGTTGATTTTATTATATGGTACCCCAAAACTGATTTGAGCGTGCGAATAAAAATGCTTGGCAAAAAGTTGCCTTTATTAATTTTTGTGTTGGTCAAACATTACCCGTGCAATCGCAGCACTTTATAATGCTGAATTGATGCAGTGTTTAGAATCAGTTTACAATAACATAAGAATCAATCAATAATCACAAACAATCACATAATACACATGATATAACATATTTGATCCACACATTTTTGTGGGGCTGTCGCAAGGGTCTGTGCAGCTGCCATTCGGCGCCAAGAGGTAACCTCAATACGACTTCCCAGTTTAGGTACCCATTCACACCTGGTTGGAGTAATGCCTTTCCCAAGGACACAACGCCGGGGCGCATGTCCAGGCATGCCCCGGATACAACCCAGGTCTCAACGTTTCATAGTCGACCGCTCTACCACCACGCCACCCGACGCCTAATTATGAAATCTACGTGATCAGAAAGGTCAACCAAGTTACTAAGACAAAGTATGGTATGGTGATAATAGTCTCATTTTCCTTTCGCATTTATATTCCCATTGTTTTCTTTGCCTTTGGAATTGAGTGGCGCATTCTACGACATTAGTTTTGTTTGTAATTTTTTTTTTGCATGTCATTTTTTTTGTCATGTCATTTGCTCATTTTGCAGCTGCTTTGTACGATACACAGTTTTGTCGAAAACATGTTGGGGGGGGGGGCAATAATTGTGCCCTGTTACATTTAGATCTTAGGATCAATTGTGCAAGCTTGCTCAGTAACACATTTTAACAACAGTTTAACTTACCAGACTAATTAAAACTATATATATATTAAACAGGTACACCCATACTATTGCATTCATAGTAGATGAATACACGGCTACTCCAACTTATAACACAGTATAACTTTAAATATTCCAAAATACTTCTTATTTACATGTATACACCCATTCCATTTTGGAGTGTGCAAAAGCATTGTTTTTTATGAAAACAGTTTGGAATTTGGTAGATTGCATCTAAAACAATATACATTGTACGTTTAGGAATCGCAGCATCATTGCAGGAAACAGAAATCATGTCATGAGTCTGTAGTATCTGTAAATTTTGTTGTGGTTTGTTTTAGTCTCACTTTTTTACCCTGAGCTTTCCAATACAGAAGCACTACACCATACTTGCAAGATTTTCCACCTCCCAGTGCATTACTGACTTAACCACATAATCTTTCAACCACAGACTTAAAAAAAATTTTAAAAAACGGAACTATTTTCCCACATACCGCAAAGTACAGCCCCATTGCAAATGAAAGTAAAGTATACGCGTCATGTAAAGCAGTGCTAAGTCACTAAACTGGATCACCCTGGATAGATAAATAATCTAATTCTTTACGGTTCACTGTGGCAAATGTGATGATGTTGATACATTGACGCACCAAAAACATAGTGTGTTATGGCACAGTTAGATAGATTAGCCTAAGAGGCTCGGTCGGCGTCACTCCACCGTAAGGGAGTGACGTCATGTAACGTGCCTTTCCCAAGGGCACAACGTCGGCCCAAGGTGAGTATGGAGTTTGGGACCTGATTTCTTCCATGTCAAAAGCTCTAACCATTGCGGCACGACGTCGAAAGGATAAATAAAACCAAAATTTAAAGATAAAAGTACATCAACAAAAGAAAAACTAGCCAATACATGGACACGTACTTTGTCAGACTCGTAAAAATGAAACATGAATCCTACCTGATGTGCAGGATGGACTACATTATTTTAGATTTTAATTGTCGAATTGTAATTGTAATTTTAAAGTAATGTTAGAGAAATCAAGAATTCTGTCTAAGAAAGATGTGAAAGTGCATGCGACTCAGGGTCGGGGTCACCTGTGGTCATTTACAATAAAGCGACAAAAAACCCTTCTGCCTGAGTGCCTCGAAACAGATAAAAAACAACACTTTTCTATAGATAAAAGCAGTTTCCTGGACAGTACATGTCCGCTATCATTTTTTGTGGACATGTAACATGTAGCGAAGCTACTGTCGTATCCTTTGGTGACCTTGAATACTGTAATGGTTCGTTACGCCTGTATGAATAACACAATGCACACTTTCGGGCGATATGACATGTCTGCAAAACTCGTTCAAACCTGGAAGCAAGAAGAGTCAAAAATACCACATTTACGGCTCAAAATGACCGTTACGGTTGTCCCGAAAATCGTGTTTCAGGGATTTTTTAAAAATGGCCTCAATTTTAAATTATGGGTAATTTAGTGAGAAAAAAGTCAAACAATGCAATTTTTCACCAGAAATTAAAACAATTCCGAAAACACGACTTTTGATCTTGTTCCTAAACGTCAAAAAATATAAAAAAATCTGGGGTAATACACGTAGCCAGGTTTGGACGATGTTTGCCTGAAAACATGACATGACGAAAATAATCGTCTTTATGGGCAAAATTTAAAAAAATCAGTGATTTAACATAAAAAGCTAACATTAAAAGGATGTTCAGACGATGATTTAAGTTTAATTTGACGAAATTTAAATATACTACCTGTTTATTTTCAAATGTTTTACGGTTAGTCCAAAACAGGCCAAAATAGCGTCTTGTAACCCAATATATTTTCGAACGCGCCTAGCTATGGGAAAGAATGCCGTAGTGACAGACCGCCGTGTGTGTGTGTGTTTGAGCAAAATTTAACAATCCATTTATTCATTCATTAATAATACTTTCCCACACCTCTATGTTTGTGGCCCCCACCATGTGCCTCCTCTGGCTTGCAGTGCTGACTGAAGCATGACTCCGTATGTGGCGACTCTCCCATGTGAACATGTATAGCAGGGGTTTTTGTTGTCGCAGTGTATTTCAAGCCGGAGGTCAGAAACACATTTCTAAACTCTAGATCCACGTCTTCGTACTGATGGTCTTCTTCTACGTATTCCTGTCCTGTCGACTTCTTTGGGCCGTTGAATTCCATATCTGTGTCTGGAGAACAAACAGTAATGATCCTTACACATTTGAAGAAACATTGATACAGTTGGATATACATTATTAATGCAAGGATCGCTTGCCTTGTTTACATCAGATACAGACAAATTATTTGACGACATATGCAAATTACATGGGTAGGCAACCGACCGTCACCTTTTTTTTGCCTGCCACTCACTAGTCGTGACGCCATAATGGTATTATTTGTTTTAGGATATTTTTTAAGAGAAACTATGGATGTTGGGACTTCAAAATGCCCTATCAGAACGTTGTGTTATGTCATGTGATGGGGTTGATTTAGAGTAAGAAATCGTCGGTATGGGGGGCCTAGAACAATTGACAAGGAAGACCTATTTCTACATACCACCCAGTGTATTGAATAACATAATGAATGACAGGAAAATCTTTCTTGTCTTAATAATCTTTAAAGGCCTTCTTTTCAGATAAATTCAATTTCATACACTGGAAGTATCTGATGTACACTCGCTTATATCTATAAAGTGAGTGATATAATGAACACGTTATAGGGCTATATGTTTATGGTTCAGCATGGTCGTCATAATTTTCCGCTGTAGCTATAGACATGTTTTATGCTTGGATCTGATCAGAATTAAAAAGGTTGAGCCTCAAAACAGCCTGGTAGATGAGTACAAATTAAAGCAACTTTTTGAATATTTGACGGGGCCCCAATTTAAAAATGCTACAAGGTGGAAAAGAAACCTCAATCCCCGTATGAAAGACATGGAGAGAAACAAGTTAAGAATACAGATCAGTGTTTACAAATACCTTTAGTTGACCAGCATGCTGACAGCCAAGACATTTTGTCGTACCTACAAGAGGCGATCAGTATTATTGAACAGAATGGCGTAGCACCTTGCACAAGAAATTTCTTTTGTTACGCAAGCATATCGTACCAGACTAATTAGCAAGCACATGACTAGAATGAGTTTACGAAAGAAGCACTATTTTATTCATCGGGGTTAAAAATACCACCTGCATATGCAGGTTAGTGTAAGTAAAATTGGAGCTGTGCAGGTATATCTGATGTCTTCCTGCACCCAAAATGCGCTGGTCCGTGTATTTTATATGAAAGTTAGTACAGGTAAAATTGGAGCTGTTCAGATATTTCTGATGTCTACCCGTATCTAATTAACCTGCACTGGTCCATGTACTGGGTATATGCAGGTTAGTGCAAGTAAAATTGGAGCTGTGCAGGATATCTGATGTCTTCCTGCACCCAACATGCGCTGGTCCATGTATTTTATATGAAAGTTAGTACAGGTAAAATTGGAGCTGTTCAGATATTTCTGATGTCTACCCGTATCTAATTAACCTGCACTGGTCCATGTACTGGGTATATGCAGGTTAGTGCAGGTAAAATTGGGGCTGTGCACGTATTTCTGATGTCTACCTGCACCTAACTTGCACTGGTCCATGTACTGGGTACATGCAAGTTAGTGCAGATAAAATTGGGGCTGTGCAGGTATACCTGATGTCTACCTGCACCTAAGCTGCACCAGTCTATGCACTACATTTATTAGTACTTGTGTGTGGGCTGATACCACCTGCATGTTTACAGAAATGTTAAGGAATAGTACAAATTTATACCGGACAGTGGACACGATGGATAATCCTGGCTGTGTATACTAACCTGTTTTGAAATGGACCCAGGACCATTACATTACAGAACCCACCGAACACTAATATAGTAGTGACGTATAACTTTATATTCTTATCCATCCAACAACTAAAGTGAGATCGTTGCATTTACAAGACAGTTTTTGTAATAACCTTAGCTCAACTAAACAGTCATTTGCCAGCAGCATTAAACGGACAACATTAATTCATCTAAATTTACATCTATTAGAAGAAATGGATTCTAATTTTTTTTACATATAAGGTTACAAACCTTAACATGATCTTGGCTACTAGTTTCTACTAATGACAAGATTGCTTATTTTCTAGAGTCACTATTTTCCCTATATTTGTATCATTGACCCATTATATTGTAACACGCACATGTGCATACATGTGTTGTGGAGGCGAACATATGTGCTGTTCCATTTCTACCACCTCCATTTAATTACCTGCCACAGTATTTGTCTGGAAATTTTCCTACATTCAATCTCTACATGTTTGCTACCACCAAATACAATTCAATCAATTTTGATTGATATTTTAGAACTATAGTCCTTATTGTACTAAAAATGCAATACAATAATCTATGAGTAATATTTCTAGTATGCCAAGAAAAATTTAGTCTCTGATTTTTTTTTTTAATTATCATTACTATACCTGAAATAAACAATATGAGAATAGCTTTTCCTCTACGTGCTCAGCATATCCAGATTGGTTCAATTACGGCTCTGAAGATGAAACAACTATGATCACAATCATAACTGAAACACGCAACTAACTATAGGATAATTCTGACCCACCGTGCATAATACAGACAAATTTGAAATACATCCATGAATTAACGTAGACGTTGCATTTATAATTGAATAATCAGTATAAGAATAATGTTTTGATTCACAATTTGAGCATGCTAACATACGTGTGTGATGGGGTTATAGCTTTACTACTGCGTCAGTTGATTCATGAATTACTATTTTTCTGAAAAAAAAAATTCCACTGTTTTAGAGAGGCTCCTGTGTCATACAAAGACTTAAACTGTAATTACAGAGCATGAAAAAAAGTAATGATTACTAATATTTAATAGCTTATACATATACACATCAACATTTACATGGAAACAAACATAAAGAACTTAAGCTAATCTTTACTTTAGAATTACCCTCATAAAATTCTCCAGAGATAGTGACAACATGTGAGACTAAATCAGAAACTTTAACTTGAAGATATTTCTTAAACATTTTGACCAAAAATAAAAGTCTTTTCAGTGACAGACATCTGTGGTCTCCGGCTGGTTGTGAGGAAGTCCAGGGTCCATTCCTTCGTATTCATACAGCACTGACTTACTATGTCTACTTGTCTGACACTGAATCGGTCCATCTGATGGGTTGTACGTTGAACATGCGCTGTGTTTCTTTGCTTGTGCGCTACTCTTGAACAGCATTCCTGAAATCTCGTTTTCTTCGTACATTCCATAAGGACCCTTCCCGTTTCCTACCGTATCACCGTTTTCCGGTTCATCATTTTCCAAGTTTGGACTAATGTCGTCATTAGTTGACAGCGATTGGACGACTGGTTGTTTGACGTTTGTTGCTTGTTTGTTATTACCATGTGTAAGGGGTGTTGAATCTGCCGCTGCACGGTCTCTTTGAGCTTGTGGGGAGTCAGGGTAGCCGACTGCATACGGCTGGATCACATAGTTGTCGTCATGCTCTAGGTCATCAATGCTGACCCCTGCTTGGGGCTGAAGTTGTGGTCCGAGTCGGTCATCATAGGCGACTCCATATGGCTGAATCTCTGACCCAGGATCTTGGTCATAGGCCACTGCGTATGGCTGAATAGTGTAGTAGTCTTCTGGGGTCTTGTTACAAAGAGGGGTGAGTCGCCCGCTTGTGGTTGAGTTTCTGCCATGTCCTTCCAGTTCAGTCGAGTCAGCATAGGTAATTGCATACGGCTCGATATTGTCGGTAGCTTCCTCGTCACTTCTGATGTAATGAGAGCTATCTGTACTACGACAGAGCTTGCGGATGGTGAGGGCAACCGCTATTACCAACACGAGGGGAGGCACAACACCAGCGATGATCATGTTAGTGATATAGGTGATGTTGACGCCTTCGTTGATGATTGGGTCCTTCCCAAGAATAATGACATAGTCAACCTGAGTAGTATACTCGGAGACAGGCACGTTGTGCAGTATCTCTGTAACGTTATAGCCTTTAGTGAGAATGGTCTCGCTGTACGGGTAGGTGTTCAGGATTTGAGGACCTGTTTGGATAACGTCCCTAGAGAGTGTCGTCATGGAAGGTTCGCTGAATGGTTTGGAAACGATTTCTTGTGGTGAGCTTCCGTTGTTAGTTTGGCAGAATATGTTTTCCAGGGTAGTTATGTTAGTCCCGTGTAGATCGGGGGGTGACGCACACTTCAGAGAATCAAAATCCTGAAATAAACGGCAGGTCATGCATACTGCAGATGAACTATGTTAGATTCTTGTCACATCGCAGCTTGTTGTATCCTATCCTCAGATTCAATCGATTGGCTTGCGACAAACGCGCGACATCTTTGTCGATAGTAGCAATGTGATTCATTTGAAGGTCTACCATCAAGTACAGTTCAACTCGAAGATCTAGAAGTGCGCTAACGGGAACTGAAGTCAGGCGGTTCTGAGGCAACCGTAATACATGAAGCCGTGGTAGGCCACGGAATGCATGTTGGGGTATTGTGGAGATCGCGTTCTTGTCGAGGAGTAAAGCAACTAATTTATCAAGCCCGAGGAACGTGTCAGGTTCTGAGGATAGATAAGAGAACGCGTATGAATCGTGAGGGACACTGAAGTTCTAAACTAGGTGGTGAATTTTGTACTGTGTCGATATAGAAATCTTGAGCATGAAGTGAAATGGACCACTTAATGCAATTTCGAGTCTTTTCTTGCCATATTTTCTCCTACATTCAGACATTCAGGAGGACCAATTGTAACCTTGACCTAAGATTTACCCACATACTATATATAATCACAATCCATAAAATTCTTGTTATGCAAAACACACACACACACACACACACACACACACACACACCAAAAACAATTTTCATATAGGTAAAAAATGTACTATACATTTACGGCGAGGCACAAACACCACAAATTAAATCCCTTTCTATTAACTTACCGATGCTGAAGATGCGGTTGTCAACAAGGTGGAGGTGATTTAAGTGCCGTAGAGCCCGGAAAGCCCCTGCCTGTATCGTAGAAACGTTCGACATTTGGATAGTCAGATGAAAAAGATTTAAAGGAAGGTTATGAAAAGATTGTTCAAGGAGCGTAGGAGAGGTGAGGTGCTCGATTAAGACTGATTCGGTGTTTCTTGGGAAGTCGGCTGGTATAGCGTCAAGACATACAGGAAAGATGTAGACTCCTCCGTTTCCAACCCAGCTACACGGAGAACTCTTTCCGTTTGGTCGGGGGCAGCGGCATGAATTTGCCGCTTTCGTATAACAGTTGTTTGGGCAATGCTGGGTCGCTTCCAGCACGAAAAGGAAATGATTGGAGACCAGAAACAGCAAGACCACTGTCTTCCTCTGCGCCATTTTGATTTCGTGTGCTTTTGTGAATTTCATCTTGCGTCTGTACTTTATGATGAGATGCATAAAAGCGTGGCAAGGACATTATATAAAATGTTTTACCAAGGACATGTAGATGTTATTAATAAGTCTATTGCCCTGTTCCATTTACTAATATTATAGGTTGACCAACTTTTTGAACTTTGAACCCTCTGTCTGATCTGTATGGAAATTTTTACCATGGTTGTTTTTTATTGTTAATTTTAGGCTCGATAGCCAATATTGAAAATAGAATAGAAATAGAAAATGACATCTTTAAGTTATGTGCAGTTGGTAACATACCTAAAAATAGAGTTCAGTGATCTCATACCTTCGTTAATGTTAACCTTTACAACTGTAAATATTTCTCATTTAAATAAAATCCTCATTAGCACGAAGTTTATTAGTAATAATCATTTTTAAAATAATTAACAATTTTCCACAAATTAAAAGTCTTATTTTAACAACGATCAATTACCATTTCCCTATAAACTATGCAAATGTGTCCTAATGTAAATAATTTACATAATGAACATCTGCAGATGATTTTTTTATTCGTTTTTAATTCTATCACAAGGTTGAAGGTTCCGGGTCAGAGTTTTAATATGACCAGTATTAGTGCGCAGTAAATCGCCGGAAACATGACGTTGTTTCGTATGTTTTGGCCGCGATATCCTTATATTCGTAATATGTGTGTACATATCTTTGTATTTTATGAAAAGCCTGTTAGTTGTAGCCTTTATAAGTGGCGTAATGTTGGTGGTCCAGCGAAGACTTCCTGGTATTAGTCCGCGCGGATGGTTATGTGGCCTTTTCGCCTGAGCGCCGGGATGGTACGTTATATATGCGTTATGGGTGTGTTTGGGTCATTGAAGATAGCGGTCAACGTACTGCATCGATTTTAATCAGATTTGAATTTCGAAAACATTAGGTACTAAGCTTCTTCGAGTACTAAGCCGTTACCCAGGAAAATATTTCGTTTTTTTTTCCATGCAGCCATGGTTAAAAATGATCGACGAAAAACGGACCCCTTGCGTAAAAATGTATTTTATAGGCCTTATTTACCCTAAATAAATTAGGCGCTCAAAAATTATTAATCAAGTGTATTGATAAGCGGCACGGCACCCCAGAGGAGTGAAAAATTCCGACCCGCGTTCATTACAGAAATGACAGCCCGTCGGGCTTTGGGTGTCAAATTGCTACGAATACGGAAGAAAACTCCGGTCCCAGACCTTTTTGGTTATGATATCCCTGATATTGTACTATCTCTGTACATTAGGGGTGGGTATACTACCGGTTCAGTCGGACCGGTTTGGACCGGAACAACATTCAAGAACCGAGTCCAAAAAACCGAAACGTGAAAACCGGATGATCGGACCTGATGTACATTTCTGTAGATTGTACACACAATACACACATCTTTAGATAATCTGGCCATGGCAGATTATATAATAACCCCGAATCATACTAGATTAGCCTAAATCCATGTTTATCTCTTTCTGTAACTGTGGGTTCAGCTTCTACTAGTAATAGGCCGACAAAAAAAGTTCGCGGGCCACGAGGTTGGTCAAAACTCGTCAAAACATGTCTCCATATACTCACGTAAATTTTCGCTCCAAAATTTGAAGAATCGTCGTCATTCACTGCTCAAAAAAATAAAACATGGGACATACAACATAGTTTCTGTCTTGTGCACATGTATTCAATCCATTTGTACGAGTTGGAAATCATTTATGCCGCCTTAAACACAGAAATTCTAGCGCTCACATCGACGAAGACGATGTGACGCGCCGGATTGAGTACTTAGAATGCGTCCTTATCACACTGTTGAAGACCCGTACTTTCCTGCGATGGTTTATGAGTTGAATCCTGCCTATCAGCTATCCACCAGGCATGACGTAAGTGAGCGCTTAGTCCCAGCCATGTATGATGCAGCGTGTGACAACCTCCCTTGGCCGTTTTGCCCATACACTAAATCTCACTGGTCAGAAAATGCTGAATGTGAAAGGTTTGCAATCACTGCTGGGCACAATCAGACCTGTAATTACGTACTTTTAAAAAATATATATAATTTTATAAAATTTTATAAAATTGTCCGCGGCCACACTCGCCAGTATCTTAGGGACTGATCCCTTCCGAAATCTCTGCTTCCACTTCTTATAATCTATTTTTGACTTGCGCAACTTGTCTGAGGGTTTCGCCCCTCTTACGTCTTGAAGTTAACAAAAAAATTCTGATTCTTACTCAAACCTTTATACTTAATACCCAACGATTTATAGTTGCCTAGTGATTTATATTGCCATTAGTCTTCAAGTTGTATAAACGAACGGCCATTTGTTGTTTTGTCATCTTCATACTTGTAATTTGTATTCTATGTCAGGGGTGTGATTAATATTAGCTTCGGCTAGAGTTTCCACCTCTATGTCTTGTATACCATGTCTTGTACTTTGCTGTTTCAATAAATAAATAAAAAAAATCACGTACTTCCGAAAAATGCCAAACTCGTCCTGAAGGAGAAGCAACAAGCTCTGCAAGTGCCATGTAACAGTCTCGTACTTGACTGCAAGACCAGGTCGTAGTGGGAATTCCACTTTCTTCATGATTCAAAGGTTCATGGAACAATATGCTGCAATTATTGCAGCTACACTTGATACAAGAATCAAACAGAAACCAGAGTTCAGGAAAGTGCAGCAACTGGAAACCACAACAGTTGGGAAGCTGGACGCATCCCTCAAAGTAGCTGGACTTTTGCAAAAGATGACGCAAGTTATGTCTAGTGAGAAGTGGGCAACAGCTGGCATGGTGCTGCCAATGTTACGAATGCTGATGGAGCATTTCAAACCAGGCTCGTCATCCAAGGAAAGAGAAGAAGAAGACGATGACGACGAGTCTAAGGAGGTGGAGGCTTTCACCGAGGGTCTAAAGGCTTCTGCCTTAGAAGACCTGAACAAAAGGTACAAGGATGAAGAGGAGCTAGATTTCTTGCAGGAGGCAACAGCAATGGACCCTAGATTCAAGGGCACAGTGAAGGAAGAAAGTGTTTGGGCGAGACTGTGTGAAAAGATAACAGTCCACAGTGTCTCCATCAAGAGAGACCAAGAGCCAGAGCAAGGGTCTGATGTCCAGCGAGTGAAGGATAAAATGAAGCCATTAAATGTAGACGTCAAGGAAGAACCCAAGGCACCAAAGACCTTACTGGAGGAAATTTTCAATGACTATATCGAGATTACCTCTGTTGAGCCTCCTGCGCAAGTAGCAGTCCGAGCTCACCAAGAGCTCGTCAAGTACAGGCAAATGCCCAACCTGCCAAAAGGTGGTGATCCCTGTCAGTTTTGGAAGGTTAAAATGGAAGAACTGCCCCTGTTAACTAAGTTTGCCAGGCAGTACCTGATCGCACAGGCAACTAGTGTGGCAAGTGGATGGGTGTTTAGTACTGCAGGAGATGTAGTAAGTGCGGAAAGAGCCTGCCTAGGCCCGGAGAATGTTAACATCCTGATCTTTCTGAAGAAAAACACATAAGTGAAACTGTTAGTAGTAATAGTATTGTCATTGCGATTGTGTTCCTTCTTCTTATAAATATGAAGTTGACTTTGAATAGCAGTCAGTCACTCACTCAAAGTCATAATCAGTCACTCTGCAGTTCCACTTTGTACAGAATTAAATGATGTATGTTTTACTACATCAGAGTGATCAGACTGTTTTATTTCTGCTTGTTAGCTTGTGCATGTGCAGTAAAAACAACTATATCAATCCAATATACAACTTGAACATAATATTATGTACTACTGTGTAGCAGTAGCAGTAGCAGACGCTACTACTAGCAGTACAGTAGCACACTAGTGAATGACCTGTACTTGTGTTTCGCCAGCCAAATTATGATATAGTACTACTGTACAATAATCAGGTTCAGGTCCGGACCTGGACCTGATCCTCTGAACCTGATCCGGACCTGAATTTTCTATACAGATACCCACCCCTAGAGTATTTTCTGACCAGCTCGTTAATTAAATCGTTTCTAGGTGGCGGAATGTTGGTGGTCCAGCGAAAACCCTGTTTAAGCGGCGGAGTGATCTCGCCTTTTCTGAGGGAGACTTGTATCTATTAGTAACGTATCGATAAAAGTGGCGCACTGGAAAATATGACTCATGTTTGGGACCGAAAATAGTATTGCAAAGTTATAGTGTTAACCTGTTTGCAACAATGACATCGTTGTTACGTACAAATGTATGCCGGAGTTTGTACCCCCTTTTTGTGTTGGAACGTTCCACGAGAACGCTCTCGTGTGCTGTCAAACGGCATGGCACCCCTTTCGACCAGACGAATAAAAACTTTCGACCCGCGTTTATTATAGAAATGGCAGCCCGTCGAGTTAAAAGGGTCAAATTAGCTTCGAACACAGACGAAAACTCCGGCCCGAGACTAGGCATGTTTTTTGCAGTATTCCTTTCGCAGCTAAAAAGAAAATACCGAGGTTTTAAACACTATCAGGGCAAACGATAACACATGTTATGTCTAAGAAGTCTAGTCTTTAGTTAGTTGATAGTACACAGACCCGGTAAATCAGAAGAAACGATACCTGACAAAATGCCCGCCCGTGACCTGGTTGACACTGGTTGATACAGCCATACAGCTCGTCCGCTGTAACTAGTGTAAGTCCAGGAATGACCAGAAGATAAGATTTCTTAAAATGCATTCATATTTTCTTTTAGTATGTCCATTGATTAATTTAATGGCAGTATGCGTGTAAAATTTAACATTATATACTAGAGGTTGACTTGAAACATCAGGGTGGCTAGGAATTATGCATTTAAAACACAAATTTGTCATGTTTATCGCTCAACTTTCAAGTTCTTTCCTCCCAGCGTTCGATCCGCCATGTTTTGCTGCCGTTGCCATGGGCACGGGTTCTATTTACTACACAGATGAGAAGTTGCTAGCTTTCGAAGCAGGTGGGGTTTCTTTTTTCTCCACTCATAGGTTAAAAACTTGGCTAAATATTCATGTAACAGTACGAATTATAGTCAGATGTTACTCCTACGTTTTCTCAGCAGATAGACGGAACTGTGGGGCGATGGAAAGTGGAAGTGTTAGTCAGAAAAGCGCCGAAAAACATTCGATTTTTACGCTAACTTGATAAGACGAGGTCAAAGCCACCATATTGTATTACTACCACCCGTTGGGACAACATCACACTTCGAAATTTTACCGCCAGTTTCTTTGTCGCAACATTTTAAGACTCATAATACTTTTTCTTATTCCAAAAAGGCTGTTCTACATTAGTTTTTATGACTTTTGTAGGCGTTGTATCATCTGCGTTTCGAAGTCAACAATGGCGACAGCAAAGTCAACCAAACAGTCAAACTTCAGCGTTGAGCAGGAGTCGATGTTTAGAAGGATGATCCGTAAAGTGAGAAAAGGATCATCAGAAGACGACTTGGAAGTTGGCAGTAGAACCAAGGTATGCTTTATCTTTTTTCTTAGAAAGTTTTTACCGTCGTTATAACGCATTGTTGTTTGTGTAACTTGAAGTAAACAACGTAAGTTTAGTAGCCAACATTATTGTTGGATGAATTTTGTTTTTGTTTTAAAAAGGCCACGTCAGTAACTTCTGTTGATGCTTCATTAGGTCAAGTCAATTTAGGTTAATATTTCAATGCCACGAACTGTGTATTTAAACCAAGAAATGTGTTTTTGATAATTCCAATTTTCCTTAAAACCTATTTTGAAGCTGTAGACTAGATACAAAACTACAATGCATAGCAAACTTTATGACTCTTCAATCTGATTTAAGCCCATTTCGAGAAATGCTTTAATTACTGAATAGCCTAAATGCAGGTTATAACTTATATAAGTAATATTTTGCCATTGGACCAAAACATTGAAATGCTAGTAGTCAAATTAGTTATATTTGGAATGCATCATCTGCACAAGTTAAAGGTGGACTATAAGATTTCTTGTATATCATTTCTATGGTTTACTAGTATTTGAACATTTCCATGTTAACTCAAGCCACATCAATGTATTGTTAATTGGTTCTTGAATTTTAAGAAATGATGCTGAACTGAAAGACAATCATGACAACAGAATCTATGAGGAATTAGACTCTAACTTGGAACACATAGTTTGAAAGACTGGTGCATTTAACAAAAAAATCCTTCTAAACCTCTGTTTTCATTTTGACATTTGGTTACATTTTTAACCCAAAATGTCCAAGAACCAGTGAAGTTACTTGATATGGTTTTATCATGTTTTTATTCTTTGCTATGTTTTCTCTGTTTTGATATTGTTCTTAATGTGGTATATTCCCTTTTCTACTCAGCCAAGTCAGAGAGGAGACACAGAACACTCTTTAAGAGAGTAAGAACTCAGTTTTAGTCAGCTTTAGCTACTGCCATTTATAGTCAGAAGTAGTCAGACAGTTGAGCTATAATTGTGAAACAAGGAAAGAAAAGACCCAGGCTTTACAGTTTTTATTTGTTTAGGCCACACCAGTTTAAGTTGTTGTTTCTCAGATTTGCCTCTTCCTTTTTTTCTGATTTACAAAAAAAGAAATTCTGGACCTGAATCAACTCATATATATGCTCATATTTTGCCACCATAAGTCGAAGAAAGTTCTTTTCTTTCTATTTGTTACAGTTTTTCCATCTATCAAATTGAATGCAGTGGTTTGATTTTGTTTGATTGAAAATTTATCATTTAAGTATTAACCCAGCCTTTTGTGTTGACTTCATGGCTCCTATTGTAGCATTTGCGGCAATACTAGGATGCCTGTTTTTATTCTAATTTTTTTTCACCCTGTCGCTTTATATGTTTTCTGAAAAATCTGACAACCAACAAATCAAATTGGTGTGGCCTTATCTAACATACCAATACCAAGTATGGGGGGGGGGGGTTTAGAATTGTTTGTTAGAAAAGAAATGTCTCAGTACAATACCAAATACTTTCACTAGGAACATTTTAAAATTGACAAACTAGTGAAGCACAAATATCATATTTTATCTTAATAATGATGGCAGACAGAGATACATAACTGTCTTAAAATATCATGTAATAATAACATGGTCACTTACTAAATTACTTTTGTTTTCTTTTTTCATTTTAGAGCCAAAGAGTGCAGAGGCGGCCTTCTGGGACACCTACAAGACCTCCAGATGTAAGTAATAACTGCATGCTTATTTTCCCCAAAACATTGGCAAATGTAAAATGAGAGATTAAACATCTATCCAACAGCATATTAAGTCCAACAACTGTGACAATGTAAAATGCAAATCAAAAGGTGAGTTATTATCTTATGCTAACCAATCTTAACATACTTTGGGTCATGCTTTGTTTGAGTCATATAATGCTAACAGGTTGGCCAGTGAAATGTAGAGTCTCAAAATTCAATATGCTCAAATCTAGTGAACTATCTAGTGATACAGTCTAGCCACACTGTTATAACATCATGTGTCACCCTATGCTAATTAAGCAGCAAGTCATCAAAATATTCATACATACAAACCAGCATAGATTCAGCCATTAAAAGAGAAAAAAATTATTATATGTTATATATTATGAAATATTTGTTCTTTTACATAATAATTATGCACTACCAAAAATGCTTTTTCTTGTTTTGCTTGTATTTCGTTGTGTAAAGAGATTTTTGTTTTGGTCAGCAAGAATATTATCCTTTGAACAAGAATCCCTGTGGTAAGAAAATGCAAGAAACCCACATTGTTCTTGTTATAATTTTTTTCAGCTAATAAGACAATGCCAAGAAAATTGTTCTTATGATAAGAAGTGCAGGATCATACACAAAAGAATGTCTTGCTTCCTTAGCATCTGTCCACAAGAAAAGATTTTTCTTAAACTAAGATCTAACTATTTGTGCAGCAAGAAAACCTTTATATATCGTACACAAGAAAAGATTTCTTGAACTAAGAGCTAACTGCTCTTGTAGCAAGAAAACCATTCTGTACACAAGAAAAGACTTCTTGAACTCTGAGCTAATAACAATTCTTGTAGCTAGAAAACCATTCTGTACATAAGAAAATATTTCTTGAACTAAAACTCTTCTTGTAGCAGGAAAACCTTTCTGTACACAATAAAAATTTCTTGATCTAATATCTAAACTGTTCTTTTAGCCAGAAAACCAATCTATACAAAGAAAATATTTCTTGAACTAAGAACTGTTCTTGTAGCAAGAAAGTCATTCTGCCCACAAGAAAAAAATTCTTGATCTAAGAGCTACTAGTAATAACAATTCTTGTAGCAAGAAAACCATTCTGCCCAAAAGAAAAGATTTCTTGACTTTCTAACTGTTCTTATAGCAAGAAAATCATTCTGTACATAAGAAAAAAATTCTTTAACTAAAGACCTATCTGTTATTGTAGCAAGAAAACTATTCTGCCCATAAGAAAATATTTCTTGCACTAAAAGATATCTGTTCTTGTAGCAAGTAAACCATTCTGCCTACAAGAAAATATTTCTTGAAGTAAGAGCTCACAGTAATATCTTGAAGCAAGAAAACTATTCTCACCACACGAAAAGGAATATATAGTGCCACATATTTATATATGTTGCCATACATTTATATACATATATCATATAGAATAGAAAATAATGCTGTATAGCAACTAAATGTTAGAGTTAACAATTATTTTGCCAAGCCTCTTTACAGTATAGGACAAGCCTCTTGGCAGTGTTTATTACTACATTCATTATGTACATGTATCAAAAATCAATCCATTAACATTCTCAGAATGGAAACGGTTTTAACAGTAAGTTTCAAAATATCATTTGATGTAACTAACAAGACATTATGATTACAGAATACAGATCATATCACATGCCAAGCAGAATTTCAGCAAACCCTGCAGTTTTGGCATTCACAGCATTGGCACAGTCACACTCTTTGGACACCTGAAAAAAAGGAAAGACCTTTGTTAGTTTGCACTATATGCATGCATGTGCTGCATGAAGGCAACAAAGTCATATATATATGAGGATGCTAAAATACTAGAATTGATTACTTCAACTAAAAAATTGAAAATTATATCATAATTCAGTACTGTAATACACTGTACCGTACAATATACCAGATATATAATTTTGAATTATAATTATCAATCCCAATGGCAATGTACTTGTAGCAATATTTTGGCTGAAGTCTGAACACAAATGTCATAAACTTCCTTGATGAGGAAAAAAAAGGAAATTGAGAAAATAATTCTTGTATCTTCTTATTAGTAAACAGTTGAGCAAGAAAAACAAGAATCATCTGTCTCAAACTTTCTAGATAAGGAAAACCAAGAAAGTTGGGAAAATAAATCTTGTGTCTTCTTAAACAGTATAAACAAAAACAAGAATCACCTTGCTTAAAAATGAGAAAAATAAGAAAAAATGTTGGTTGTACAGGTCATGTTTTTATATGAAATTTGATGTTGTTGATGTTACAGTTTTTAATTTTTGGTTTAACTGCACAATTGTATGATAAGATTGCATGATAAAGAGAATTTGCTATGCAGGGCTTAAGATATTTCTTCTGCAAACCTGCACCAGTGAGGGTAACTTTAAAGATTACCTGCACTAGACATATTCGTCTGCTCCTAATTTAGCAAGTATTAGATCACATTAAACAATGCCAATATTTCTTTTGTACTTGAAAGGAGTTTAAAGTCAATGAAACATTTAAAAATCCACATGTCCTATTTAAGTACATGGACTAGTGCATGTTAGATTCAGATATACATCAGAAAAACCTGCACAGCTCCAATTTTACCTGCACTAACCTACATATACCCAGTACATGGACCAGTGCAGGTTAGGTGCAGGTAGACATCAGAAATACCTGCACAGCTCCAATTTTACCTGCACTAACATGCATATACCGAGTACATGGACCAGTGCAGGTTAGGTGCAGGTAGACATCAGAAATACCTGCACAGCTCCAATTTTACCAGCACTAACATGCATATACCCTGTACATGGACCAGTGCAGGTTAGGTGCAGGTAGACATCAGAAATACCTGCACAGCTCCAATTTTACCTGCACTAACATGCATATGGTATTTTAAATTCAGGCTATACCATATGTTACTTTGATATACCTAAACAGTAATTCTTTTACAGTAAGTATACATTTCATACTCCATTTTCTGTTACAGGAGGCTACAAGCACAAGGTGCAAAATATAACAAACAAGAAAATGTGATTCTAAGGTAAGAATAGCCCTATCCATGGTGCTGAAGGGATATCACCTGAGATCTCGTGTCCATTAACAAAGAATAAACCTCTGATACAAAGTGGTAGTAATTTACTCAGGTGCACTAAAGTATTGACTTTGTTGAAAGTATTGGATATGTTTACAGGGTTCGAAATACTATAGATGCATGCACCTTAGTGCACCCAAAACGGGAGCTTTGCACCTTTTTTTCCCGTGGGTGCACTGGTGCACCTTAAAACTTTTGTAGGTATTTCTGTACATATTAAAGAATACAGTAATACTGGATATTCATTGAATCTAAGTGTCAGAAAATCTTTGTTGCAGTATACTTGTTCAAGATTTTGAAGTTAGCTGACCCATTTAAGATTCAAGCTCAGAAGAGGAGCAGTAAGATTTGTAATTAGGTTTTGTTTTATATGGTGCACGCAGAAAATTGTCTGTGAACCTAAATGTTAAGGTTGGCTGCACTGTGCTAGTTCACCTGTTCCCTAAAATGAATTTCGAGCCCTGGATTGTCTACACAGAATAACATGGAGGAAGATCGAAAGGTCAACTTTTGCAAGCAGATTTTTCAGTACAACAATCTTACAATGATAGACCTGTTTTATTATCATTGGTCTCTTATACATTATTTGTTTGTACGACTTATTTCTAGTGAATTTGCAAGAGGACTGCAGGCTGCCAACACGTAGGTTTAAACATAACTGTCTTGAAGTCATGTAATATAATCTAGAAATAGAGCTATAATCATTATGAACTATTATATATGCAAAGATAACTTGTAAAATTAGTACAGCACTGTGAATAGTAGCCTATGTCAAATGATCTATAACTGTCAGGGGCTGATTAGGCCTCATGTCAAACTGGGAAGAACAGTTTTCATTCCCAGAACCAATAGGAGCTACTAGAAGTATGACTTAGTCAGCCATGTAAAAATTAAGACAACTCAAATGTGCGCCATCAATGAGTAAAAAGAACTGCCACGAGCACTACACAGTAAAGGGAGTAAAGTACACAAAGGTTTACAGAGAATGACTGACAAATTTTAATAGAACAATTTGACCTATTGTTCAATAACATTGTCATATCATGTCTAAAATATAATGTATGATGCTAAACAATTTCTTGTTTGTGTCTTTAGCATGATCCGGCAACTAGAAGAAATTAGAGAAAGGTACGTCTTAGGATTTTAGTAAGAACATTTGTCACATTACATGTTTCATGCCACCTTTTTTGGTGACAAACACATCAACTTATTAAAGCTCATCAGTTTTTTTTAAAGGGCCTAGACTCAGGACTTGAAATACTGCACTTTTGTGCACTCAAATTCGAGTTCTGCACCTATTTTTTTTACCTTGGGTGCACGGGTGCACATGGTTATTTGTATAGAGTTAGGTGAATAATGTATGATAACAATAAGTCTTAAAAAAACAATTTTTTTTGTTTTAACTTATATCTTTTGACTTTAGGTCCTAGGAAAAATGTTGTGCTTCCACTGTTTCCCTTCCAACCCTAGCAAAAACCCTTTGGGTCTAAGCCTTTTGTTTGGGTCAAATGCCGGTCCTTTTTGTGTATTGACTGATACTAACTTCATTTTGAATGCATCAGTGTAATGGCAATGCTTTCTGAACAGTTTTGAGTATAATCCATACTATTCTTCATTAAAAATTTTGAGTGGTAAATGTAAAATTTGACTGGTGCGGGCAATTTTCAATGTTACCTGGCGCTTTCAAGCCCTGTGTCAAAGGTATTTAAAAACCAAGAAGTTTATAATAACTTAGTCAGAGGTTCAACTAATGAAGGTTTTAAGTAAAAGGATGCAAACATGATGGAAATAATCCTAACCTATAGCTCTTCTTTGTTCTGACAGGGAGCGAACTGAGGCAGCTATAAACATTAAAGACCTGGAGGCACATCTGGTAGACACACGACAACAGTGAGTTTGGTTCCAAAAATTGCTCACTCATGCACCCATTCACACACTCATCCATACACCCATTCATTTAGTCCCTCATTCACTAATTTGCTCTCTTACTCAATATTTCACTCACTGAACAGTTTATTATGTCTTGTGCACTGACTGGGAAGTGTTAGTTTTGTATTGAAAATGAACCTTCTACATGATAGATAAGATAAAACTATTTATATATATATATAATATTAAATATTTATTAGAATTCAGCAGCTGTAAGGTTGGCAAATTATGGAAAGCTATCCAAAGAGCCTCAGACTTAAAATGTGTTAAATCATATTTCAATTAACAAGTCTATTCTGTTTACCCCAACAGAATTTCCCAGAAAGATCAGAAAATCCAGTCCTTGAACGATTGTGTAGCTGTTCTGGAAGCAGAAAGGAAAGAGTGAGTTATGATCTTTATTTCGAACGTTTACAAAAACACTACTTTACTCCAAAGGGATTTCAGTGAAAGGATGCAAAAATGATGGTAACAATATCAAAACTGTACAATTTTTCTGTACAGGGAGGGAACTGAGGCACAGTATAAGATCAGTGAGCTGGGGAAGCGTCTGGTACATCAGGCAGCAAACACACAACATCAGTGAGTCAGGAAATTTTACCCACTCACTTTCACTCGATAACTTGTTTATTCACTTGTTTCCTAAGTCATTTACTTGGCCAGTCATCTGCCTACCCTCACCCTATCACTTCAGGATGCAAGTTTCATTCGCAAACTGTCAGGTTAATGTAAATAAACTTTCTATTTTAATTTAGAGAAGTATCAGTAAGGTATTAATGTTTATTTAAATAAACAACAGCTTTAAGGATTGTTTATATTTTTTTCTATTTGCACATGCATATGAAAACAATTGAGAAAGTAAATACAATACACGAATGAGACAAAATATAGATTTTGAAAAAGATTTTGAAAAAAAAATTAACTACACAAAACAAATGTGCTGGAGGATAAACGAAATAACAGCAGAATAAAAGGAGGGCACACCATCGCCGTCCAAAATGGGGATTTAAAATATTATCAGAACAAAATTTTATAACATTTTAAGTCAATTCTTTGTACCACAACAGGATTTCCCAGAAAGATCAGGAAATCCAGTCCCTAAAGGATTATGTAGCTGTTCTGGAAACAGAAAATAAAGGGTGAGTTTACTTTGTATCTTTATTTCATAGTTAAAATAACTATAAGCTATAAGCTACAGCTATAAACAGGGCACACTGTTGTCATCCAAAATGGAGATTCAGAATGATTTTAATAAATCATATTTCATAACAAATCCATTCACCACAACAGGATTTCACAGAAAGAGGAGGAAATCCAGTCCCTAAAGGCTCGCGTAGCTGTTCTGGAAACAGAAAGGAAAGGGTGAGTTTACTTTGTATCTTTATTTCAAACCTTTACTTTTACTATTAAGAAATTTGAGTAAAGAATGCAAAAATGATGGTAGCACTAATCCTGAACTGTATCTTCTGTGTTTATAATGACAGTGAGAGAACTGAGTTACAGGATAAGATCGAAGAGCTGGATAAGCGTCTGGTACATCAGGCGGCAAACTCACAACACCAGTGAGTTGTATGATTCATGATAAAACTCATTCACACAATTAAGAAATCACTCTCAATCAATCAATCATTCATTCACTTGGTTCTTATACCAACCCTTACTTGCTCACTTCAACAATTGCACTTTTATTTGCACACTCTGTCTCTCCTTACTCCACGGTTTAGGCCACACCAATTTAATTTGTTGGTTCTCGGATTTTTTCTGAAAAAATATGAAGCGACAGGGCGAAAAAAAATAAAAATAAAAACAGGTCTAGGCATCCTATTATAGGCTTAAATGCTATGGAATGAGCCATGAAGTCAACACAAAAGGCTGGGTTAAAATTTAAACATTGAATTTTGAACTTTTAATCAAACCACTGCAATGACAGATGGGAAAACTGTAACAACTAGGAAGAAAAGGACTTTCCTCAACTGTTGGGGGCAAAACATGAGCTTTTTTCAGTTGATTCAGGACCAGAATCAATTTTTTTTTTTTGTTTTC
>NW_017802392.1:771246-774355 GCF_001625305.1 Branchiostoma belcheri | reverse complement strand
CTTAATTTTAATTTAAATAATACAGCTATGAGCAGGCACACTGTTTCCATCCAAAAGGGAGATTGAGAACCATTGTAATAAAACACATTTTATAACAAGTCCATTCTTTGTACCACTACAGGATTTCACAGAAAGATGAGGAAATCCAGTCCCTAAAGGCCTGTGTAGCTGTTCTGGAAACAGAAAGGAAAGGGTGAGTTTACTTTGTATCTTTATTTCAAACCTTTACCACAACACTTACTTTTACTTTTAGGGATTTGATTAAAGAATTCAAAAATGATCACTCATTCTAACAGTATCTTCTTTGGATAATATAATGACAGGGAGAGAACTGAGGCACAGGATAAGATCAAAGACCTGGAGAACCGCCTTGTACATCAGGCGGCAAACACACAACACCAGTGAGTTGTATGGTTCATGATGAAACTCATCACACAATTAAGCAATGACTCTTACTCATCAATCATTCATTCACTTGGTTCTTACTCACCCTCACCTTCTCACTCCAACAATTGCCCTTTCATTTGTGCACTCGGTTACTCCACAGTTTACCATATCACTCACTCACACTGTGGAATGTCAGGTTAATTTAAATAAAGTTTTTAATAATTCTGATAAGGGTTACATAAGAGAAAGATCAATAAGATTATTGTTTTTTTGTTGTTAAAATAAATAACAGCTATAAGCAGGTCACACTTTTGTCATTCAAAAGAGAGATTCAGAACGATTGTAATAAAGCACATTTAATAACAAATCCATTCTTTGTACCACAACAGGATGTCACAGAAAGATGAGGAAATCCAGTCCTTAAAGGCTCGTGTAGCAGTTCTGGAAACAGAAAAGAAAGAGTGAGTTATATTTATTTCAAACCTTTAACAAAGCCCTTTTTAGGCATGAAAAGGTACAATATATTAACGGTTTTTAAATACTTAAAATATAAAACTTTTTAAAAGATTTTAAAAGTTTCTTAAGATTTTTTATTTATTTTTTTTAAACAAGCGTTTTGTGTTGACTTCATAGCTTCTATCGTAGCATTTGGGGCTATAATAGGATGCCTAGACCTGTTTTTTTATTATTTCTATTTTTTTCTCCCTGTCACTTCACATCTTTTCTGAAAAAATTTGAGAACCGACAAATTGAATTGGTGTAGCCTTAGCAATAGGTTAAGCGATGTATGTTTCAACAGTATGGAGCTAGGTATGAATAACTTACAGAATTGATGGTAAGTCTTTTCTATCTAAATTGTCGGTTTATGATGTTTACATGTATCTTCGCAAAGGGAAACAAATTGTTTTTGCTCTGTTTCTTCTTCTTCTGTTCTGAACAAATAAGGTTAATGACCTGCACCTGACGGCTGTTCCCATGGTGACAGGCTGGTCACCATAAAACTTTTTTTTAAAAGGGGGAATAAACAGAGCACTAGTTTGTTAGTCTAGACCATGTCAAAGTAAAACATTATGTAATAATATGCATTTGCTTTTCAAATATAAACTTTCTAAAATAATTATGTGTTATTTTTATCTTTGACAGATTAAATGAGGCCAGGCATTCTCTGATTGACCCAAGGCCCTTTATTCAGGAGCTACAGAAGGTTTGTAACATTAAAAAATATGTAAGAATGGTAAGGGCAGACTGATAGATAAGAATGTGTAAGATATATATAAAATGAATAAATGAATGAATGACTTAAGTGCAGTGAATGAAGTCTGGACAGAAGTTATGCCTGTGGAGAACTGGGAAGCTTGTATTTACATTAGAAATGTGGGAAGGAGACAGCAGATAGCGGTGGCTACAGTACAGTGGGTACAATGCAGTCTCGACAGAGTTGAGAGTGAAAAACTCATTTGAAAGGTAGAGAGCTGTGTTGCTTAGAGAATTAGAGATTTCAACAGACAGTAGCTTCTAAGCTATCGTCAATTGAAATAGCAGAAAATAATGATGCACGCAATAACAGTACAAAGGGAAAAGCCTATCTATCTAAATTGTAACAGAGAAAAGGTTGTTTCATTGTAAACATATGCAATCTAATGCTCTCCCAATGGAGGAATAGAGACTATACGATGAAGAATGGATGAAAGATGAATGAGTTAATGAATGAATGAATGCATAACATGAATGACATTCATTGCACTTATGCCCAGCTACAAGTACATGGTGATCAAGTTCTATGTACAATAAAAAATAACAGTAATACAAATGTGGTAACTCGGTACATCCATAGTATAAACTTGTACAGGTTTAACTTTGCGCATCTTAACCCTACCTAGACCGGGGGGGGGCTAAAAGTGCCCGCGCCAACTTTGATGTCACCTAGCGTCTGAACGGCTAGCCGTAGAACGACCAAACTTGGTGACTTTTCCTAAAATATTGTTGGCAACAATTCTCTATCATTGGAATAAGATAATAATTTTTGTGTTGCCATGGCAACGGGTTTCTGACAGGCATTTTTTGCTAAATTTAGTACTTTTTGTTTCAACAATAGAATTTTATGAGTTTCATGTCAAGTTACTCATGGTTTCTAATATTAATAACATCCCATATAATTTTATGTAAATTTTATCATTAAATATGCATAATTTATGCTAATTTGATGACGTCATTGGCCAAAATCCAAGATGGCGGACCATATCATTAGAACAGGTATATACGGGTTATTTTCATTAAAATTTCATCAAAACTTCCATTTCTTTTTACGAAAAAGGTTTGAATGAAGGTGTTTAGTATGTTTACAATGTATTTTAGGCTTTATCACGAAAAAAAAACTATTTTTGAAAATTCAAGATTGATGATCCAAGATGGCGGATATCTTAAATATGCATGACGTCATTTTATGACGTCACCAGGTGTTGCTATGGGCAACATAAGACTTAGTACACTAATATTCTGTCATAAACACTTTTGGTAAAGTTATGTTGTATACCAGGGAGGTTTTCAGGGAAAAACCTATTTAGACGGTTTTGGCCAATAAAATCACATTAATGACGTCATAATGACGTCATATTACGTCATAACGACATAAAAATTGTAGATATGATAAATTTTCACTAGTACACCATTCTCTGAAAATTTGGTGGTCATACGACATACCGTTCGCGAGTTCTTAGGGGGG
>NW_017802392.1:761050-770895 GCF_001625305.1 Branchiostoma belcheri | reverse complement strand
CCCCCCCCCCGGTCCCCCCATGTCAAAAAAAGCCCGGTCTAGGTAGGGTTAAGACAGGTTTGTAACGTTGCATGAAGAATGCAAATTTTCTTTGCTATCTAAACTACAAAACTACAATATCTTGACACACAATCACAGAGGATACTGCTCATTGTTTTGTAAGGCAATATTACAGTCATTATACCTCACCGTTTTCTTTCAAACATGCTATGCTCGCAGATATTAATATTAAGAACGGTCACTAGATGGGAAAGCCAGAGACCTAGCCTCTTAAAAGGTCTTTCCAAAGTTCCAATATCAAAAACATTCCTTATTCTATTCTATGTTAAACTTTATAGACCTGGAATTGTCTCAATCAGTTAACCAGTTTGGCTTCACTGCTGTTGTGTTTTATAGATATAATGTTTTTTTTCAATATCCTGTATGATACTATTAATGATGTCATTATCATTTTGTTATAATAGGTCAAAAAAATTAACGAAGAGAGAACAGAGCATCAGCAGAAACTGATCATAAAGTTGCAAAAGCAGGTAAGGACCCGAACACTGAATTTCTTTGGCAATTTCATTTCCGTTTTATCTGTTTTTCACCTCTAATCACATATTATTACATCAGGGCTCAAAATTAGTAGTACATATGCACGTTAGTACATGTAAAATTGCAGCAGTGCAGGTGTTTCTTGTTTCTACCTGCACCTAACCTGCACTGCCCTAAATGTATTTGTAACATAGCTATTACGCATGTATCATATACTAAGCAAATTTAAGTGATTCTTATTTCCTGCATTGACTGCTTTCACTATAAAAGTATGAATGAAATGATGGCAATGGTCTATGAACAGTTTTTATATGATATATTTATCCTAAATTCTGTGCTAGGCGGGTAAATGTTGTCTGGTGCATGTGATTTACAATATTCGTGTAACATTGCTTGTATGCAGAAAAAAAATAATAAAAATTAAAACCCTCAAAATATAATGTACTGTATGTATATATCGGCAGATTAACGTAATGATTCTTTATTCTATCCGTAGATGGAGGCTAACAAGGGGTTTGTGAAGAACCTCAAGGAGGTGAGTTTTACGGAAATATTCTGTTTTTTTTTAAATTCACAAATTATGTCGTAACAAAACATAATTTCCTTTGCTAGCAACAAACACTTTAAGATAACCAGTTTCTATACTACTACTATAATACCAGAATCTGTGCTGTCAAAAAAATCGCATTTAATTCTAAAACGATGCATGTGAAGATGGACTAAACTGTAAAGAAAATATCTCTTTTTATCATCACAGGAGCTTACTGAGCAGATGGAGCCACATGTAAGTCACAAGTTTAAGCACTCTGAATTGAAAAAAAATAGGCTACCGTTGTCTCTTTTCTTCCCTAGTAAATATAAGAGACTATAATTCAAAACCTTTCTTCAATATCTATCTCATAGAGGTTTTGGTTATGTATACTGTTTATTGTACAAAAGTTTATCTTGTATTGTATTTGTGTAGTTTAATTGTTTGACATGTGTATTTTTTCAACGATAACTAGCATAGTTTTTTTTTTAGATTATTTGTAATTAATAAAGTCAATATTGGTTAAGTATAGGTTAAAGCACTTACCGAGCATTTGGTTAGAAAAACACAATTCAGACTCAGAAATCTTTTATGTGTTTAAATAAAGATTATATATCATTGCAATAAGAAAAGAGTACCTTATTACAAGGGTAATTAATATTCTTATATTGCTAAACCTGACCTGTATACGGTGCTAAATGCGTTCCTGTAATTGATTCTTCAGAGCGAAATGCTCAACAACACTCCTTCTCCAGAAGATGTAAACAACGAAGCGACAATTAAGAGGGACCAATGTGAGCCCAAGCGGCTCCTTATCGAATGCACTCGGTCAGACACTGAACAACAGAGGAAGGCTGACAAGAACGCGCCCAAACAGTATGAAGAGGCTGAAAAGAATAGGGGACCTGACGTACCGATGCTGCTCCTGAACGGACGTCCCCTCGATGATGATGTCGATCACGATGAGGCTGAGACAAAGAGGGAAACTGACGTACCGATCCTGCTCCTGAACGGACGTCCCCTCGATGATGTTGTCGAGCACGATGAGGCTAAGACAAAGAGGGAAACTGACGTACCGATCCTGCTCCTAAACGGGCGTCCCCTCGATGATGATATAGAGCACGATGAGGCTGAGACAAAGAGGGAAACTGACGTACCGATCCTGCTCCTAAACGGGCGTCCCCTCGATGATGATATAGAGCACGATGAGGCTGAGACAAAGAGGGAAACTGACGTACGGATCCTGCTCCTGAACGGGCGTCCCCTCGATGATGATGTCGAGCACGATGAGGCTGAGACAAAGAGGGAAACTGACGTACCGATCCTGCTCCTGAACGGACGTCCCCTCGATGATGATGTCGAGCACGATGAGGCTGAGACAAAGAGGGAAACTGACGTACCGATCCTGCTCCTGAACGGACGTCCCCTCGATGATGATGTCGAGCACGATGAGGATGAGACAAAGAGGGTAACTGACGTACCGATCCTGCTCCTCAACGGACGTCCCCTCGATAATAATGTCGAGCACGATGAGGATGAGACAAACAGGGAAACTGACGTACCAATCCTGCTCCTGAACGGACGTCCCCTCGATGATGTTGTCGAGCACGATGCGGCTGAGACAAAGAGGAAAACTGACGTACCGATCCTGCTCCTGAACGGACGTCCCGTGATGATGTCGAGCACGATGAGGATGAGAGAAAGAGGGTTTCTGACTTACCGATGCTGCTCCTGAACGTGCGTCCCCTCGATGATGATGTCGAGCACGATGGGGCTGAGACAAAGAGAGAAACTGACGTACCAATCCTGCTCCTGAACGGACATTCCGTCGATGATAATGTCCAGCAGGAAGAGGTTGAGACAAAGAGGGAAACTGACGTACCGATCCTGCTCCTCAACGGGCGTTCCCTTGATGATGATGTCGAGCACGATGAGGCTGAGACAAAGAGGGAAACTGACGTACCGATGCTGCTCTTGAACGGACGTCCTCTTGAAGATGTTGTGCAGCAGGAAGAGGTTGAGACAAAGAGGGAAACTGACGTACCGATGCTGCTCCTTAACAAACGTCCCCTCGATGATGATGTCGAGCACGATGAGGCTGAGACAAAGAGGGTTGCTGACGTACCGATGCTGCTCCTTAACGGGCGTCCCCTCGAAGATGTTGTGCAGCAGGAAGAGGTTGAGACAAAGAGAAAACTGACGTACCGATCCTGCTCCTGAACGGGCGTCCCCTCGATGATGATGTCGAGCACGATGAGGCTGAGACAAAGAGGAAAACTGACGTACCGATGCTGCTCCTAAGCTGGCGTCCCCTCGATGATAATGCCCAGCACGATGAGGCTGAGACAAAGAGGGAAACTAACGTACCGATCCTGCTCCTCAACGGGCGGTCCCTCGATTATGATGTCGAGCACGATGAGGCCGAGACAAAGAGGAACCTGACGTGCCGATGCTGTCTCCTGAACGGGCGTCCTTTCGATGATGATGTCGAGCACGATGAGGCTGAGACAAAGAGGGAAACTGACGTACCGTTCCTGCTCCTGAGCGGGTGTCCTATCGTAGATGATGTAGAGTACGAAGAGGCTGAGGAAAAGACACCTGCTACTACTTATGGCTCTTTGAAATTCAGCCATCTTTCAGGTGATGCAAACATAGAGACATTATCCGTAAAGGCTGCACAAGAGCTTTCAAGTAATCCAGAGGCTACCATTGACCCAACGCCTTTACTGGTCACCTCCTGTTCGAATGATGGTTGTGGTTCAATGGAATGTCATTACCATCTTGATTTATGCGCCGAAGCAACGGGCAAGTCTCTTCTCCCTCACACTAGCTCACCTTCTGATCCCGAGACACGTCCAAAGAATACAGTGGATCGTCGACTAAGGAATCCTGTCCTTGCTCGAAAGTCAGTTTCAGCGCCAACACAGGCCTGTTCGCCACATGCGAAAGATTACAAGCTTAATCAGCGAGAACTAAAGCAGAGACCATCCATCAGGTTCAGGGCATCATTGGAGCCGATGACTACTGAAGTCGGTGGTGGAGACATGAAAGCACAGCCTACTGAAGCACCATCCTCATGGTGGAAACTAGACAAGCCTTCCAGTTACCCAGAGTTGGAAGAGCCGAGTATGAGCCTCCTGGACTTTACAGCAGTTGATCAACCTCGTGGACTGGAAATCCTGATCGAGAAAAGAGCACCACGGCAGTTTTGGTGTGCACCAGACTTGGTAAAAGGAGATGGACCCCGAGGACTAGAAATTGTGGTGGAGAATTCAGAATATTTCAACCCTGTACAACAGAAGGTATGGCAGAGGTGTCAGATAACGGACATGTTAAGCAAGGCGTCAACAAGCAACGTGGCCGCTTCGTCTTGCCATGGGAAGAGCCACTCTAAGATGAACATGCAGGTCAACAAGTTTCCTGTAACTGAGGGAGGGGACACTGTCCGAGACGAGCCAGCTGCATCCAGACCTTCTTTCCCACTGGCACTTTTAACACACAGGGTCAAGAGGGGCTACAGACTCAGCTCTATGCTATACTGATATAGATTAAGCTGTATTCATGTATGGGATGCTTTGCATTAATAACACAAAAAGAATGTGACCTACATTGGTAAGCCTTTATTATTACTGTGTTCTAGTATTCTTCTTGTAGTTTCCGTTTGTGTACCTACACCTTGATAACCGTCATCACTGGCACATCATTGAATTCATATTGTTTTCTTCGTATATATGTGGTTTCCTTAAGTCTTCTGTACAGAGCAAGAGTATTTTTTATTCTATTTTAACGTAGGTTCAATTATCACCTGACGCCAGCAATTGTTATGATTTGTCACAGGTCATTCTCAAAACGCAATAAATTTATGTTTAAAGAATTTTACTGTAGAAACGACTTGTTGTACATGTATGTGTCTAGAATATCATGGAGTGTATCGTTTTCTTACATATCTTAGAATTGACTGACCACTTGTGTGTGTTAGGGCAGACCAAGGCCTGTGTAACATTAATGTATCCTTGTGAAATATTTGAAAAAATGTACGTTTATAATGGTAAAATTACATACATGTATACATACGAACGTGCTATTTATTTTTTGCATACCAGAGATATGAACATTATTTACAAACCACGGATTTTAACAGATTTATTGTTTTACTACTTTGTTATATGTATGTACACGCGTACCCATATTTTAAACTGAAGGAAATTCAAAGCAATATACATTGCAAATGTTTTGTGGTTTTATAAACATATTGACTGCAATACATGTATGTCTTCTGAAGCCACAGAAGTGTTGCATTTACTGCTGGGTACAGAATGATTGCTTTGGGTGGCTAAGTTTTGGGTAAAGTGTATAGTCGTCCGTGCAGAGTAAGTTGACAGTACTTGTATGAGGGAGATTGACAGGCAACAATGACCAGAAAACTCCATCGTGATAACTGCCTGAAATTTTAAAACTTAATTTTATATTTGGCAGTTAAGGAAACGTGAACATCATTTAACATAACTAATGGAAATGCTAGAACAGAATTCTTTGCTTGGGTAAGACTGTCTTTGGGTGGAGAATATGATCAACATATTTCATGCAAACGAAGATATTATTTTGCATAATCAGGGGAAAAATTTAATTCATTAGTTAAAGGATTGATATCATTTTGGCTTTTTATCTGTATATAAAGTGGTGATGTATCTAATTATCTATCTATTGCCCGCCTGTTCAGCCGGGACCAAGCAACTACAGATTTCTTTCCAACGATCCTTACCTAACATAGCTTTTTATAAACAATCCAAATCAAAGCCAGTGTCTTTAAAGAGTCAGTGGAAGGCAAACCTCTGGAATGCACTCTGCCCCTTGGTTTCCTTGCCCCTTGGTTTCCACAAGAGGACGTTCGAGACTACCTCTTGCTTGGCTTTGCAACAATGCCCCGCAAACTTAACCCGTCGGTGGGTGAGCTTTACGGACAACCGTGGGAGGACACCATAAATAGTGTTGATATTGGCATGCTGTGTCCAAGATATGTTCTGAGCTCTACGCAGGAGCTATAGGTCCTATCCATTCTATTTTGAAGATACCGGGTGAGCGCCCATGTTTCTGAACCATAGAGTAATATAGGTTTTACATTATTTTGAAAAACTTGGACCTTCAATTTGCTAGACATATTTTATTTCCAGATTTTATCCAATTTGTTGCTTGCTTCCCGTGCCGTGCCAAGATATCTAAAATTTTCAACTCTCTGGATAAGTGCCTAAGACAATGATCGGAGTTCTAGTGATCCAGTAATATTAGTTACGTATTCTGTCTTAGATTCACTGCAATATAGTGATGCAGATTCCTCCAGTTCTCGGAGCAAAGTTTCTGCATTTTTTTTTTTACTTTTTCAGCCACTAAAGCAGTGTCATCTGCAAAATCCAAGTCAGCAAGATGCTAGACAGGGTGTCTTCGACTCCTGCGTGGTTTGATTTCTGTGTATGTCTAGTTTGCGTCTTAGTAGATAATCAAGAACATGCTATGGTATCGCCCTGAAGAACTCCAGTAACTATCTCGAATGAACTAGTCCCACCATCGGGAGTGATCACCGAGGCTGTAGTATTTCTATACAGAACCCTAACTGCTTTGATGAAACATTCTTGAATACCATACTGTACTAGAATATCAAACATTACATGTCTATCAATGGAATCAAATGCCTTACGGAAATCGAAAACCAGTAATACAAAATCCCTATTACATATCTTCATTTCTTCAATTATACGACGTATTGCAAGAATCTGTACAATTGTAGACCTCCCTTTTCTAAATCCATTTTGGTTCTTCCTAAGTATAGGGTCTAATACAGGGGTAAAAGCTTATTATACACCTTTGCTGCGATGGGGGTAAGCCTAATTCCTCTGTAATTAGAAGCAGGTGTTAAGTCCCCTTTTTTAAGAATTGGGACGGTTCCTCTTTTGGCCAATATGAAGGTGGACTATGATTCATAAAGATTTGGTTACATACGTGTAAGAGAAGAGCTTTAAAAGCCTCCCAAGTAAGTCATTCTTGTATGTCTTGACTGTTGGTTTGACTTTAGCAATATCGGTATAAAATGATATGGGGATATGTTAGAGTGCATTGCGATATCACAAATACCTATCAGAAACAGTATTTAATGTCTGTATCTGTATCTGTATAGCCGGTATAACCGCCTTTCGGCGTAACACACCAGCTTCGCAGGCACGCGGCGCGGCGGCAGCTGGCTATATTACACCGATCGACTTGTTACACCTAACCCTTGAACTTCTAGCTCTAGACATTGTCTAAAGTATTCTATTGACAGTGCCCCTACTGTACTTGGTGACAGTGAGTTCCACTCTGCGATAGTTCTAGGAAAAAATGAATTCTTGAACACCTCAATCCTTGGTTGATAACTCTGGTACTTGAATGCGTGGCTATTTCTTGTTTTCTTCTGAGCTGGTATTAGGTACTTAGTAGTTGGGACATCCACCAGTTTATTAGTCATTTTGTACATCATGCATAGTCTAGACATCTTTCTTCTGTCTTCAAGTGAGGTCCACTGTAGGTTTCTTTTCATTTCCGTGACACTAGCACCTCTTACATAGTTGTTCATACAGAATCTTGCAGCTTGATTCTGTACCCTTTCCAATTTGTCTTTGTCTTTCTTTGTATATGGATCCCATACTGTCGCAGCGTATTCTAGGTTCGGTCTTACAAGTGACGTGTATGCAAGTGATTTTACTCTCGTTGGACATGCCCACAGATTACGTTTAATCACTCCCAATGTCTGTTTCGCCTTAGTTGTGATATTATTAACATGTGCACCCCACTTCAGTCCGCTTGTCAGCGTGACGCCCAGATACGGATGGATTTTTGTGGTTGCTAAAGCCTGACCACAAAACTGGTAGCTAGTTGCATGTGGTGTTCGTTTGTTTGTTATGTGCATAATGTAGCATTTTTCGGGATTAAACTGCATGAGCCATTTGCTTTGCCATTCTTCCAGGGTGTTCAGGTCTTTTTGGAGAAGTTGTGAGTCGGTCTGTGTAGAAAGCTCTACATACAATAGACAGTCATCGGCGCGCAAATAACCTCACATTTGAGTCAAGCTGATCTGGTAGGTCATTTATATACAAGAGAAAGAGCAATGGCCCCAGGACGGTTCCTTGAGGGACCCCAGACGCTACTTTAACTGGAGCCGACGCCTTCCCTTCAACCACTACTGTTTGCTCCCTGTTGGTCAGGAAAGCCTTTAACCAATTCAGCGTAGGGCCTTGGATTCCATAATACTCCAGTTTTGAGGTGAGCCTGCCATGGGGGACTTTATCAAAGGCTTTAGTGAAATCAAGTATTGCTAAATCTACCTGCCGTTTACTGTTTAGTGCGCCAGCTATGTCATGGACTGTTAGTATAAGCTGTGTTTCTGTGGATCGTTTGTCACCTAGAAAAAACAGTCTGAATAGCACATTTTTCTCTTTCATTTATTAAAAAGATGTAATAAAACGATTGAAAGAATAAGATGTTTAATATACACGAGTGTATACAAAGTGGTGATGCATCAAATACGCATTGCATTGCATCAAAGTTCACGTCAAACAGAGGAAGCATTATCCATAGTCCACGAATACAAATGTTACGCAAAACACCAATATTGGTACGGCGGAAATTTTTATAAAATTCGTGTAAATTCTTAAAATTTAAGCTGACAATACCTTATATAAAACTGAATCTAAGAAATTGATGTGAGAACACCTACAAATATTAAAAATATCAACCGACAAATAATCTTGATGAGTAATTCATCTAAGATGAGTCATTTTTAACTAAGAAGGAAACAATGAAACGCCTGCCAGGCTTACTTTCTATAAAAAAAGTAGGAATACTCACACAAACACATACACAAACACACTCACGCAAAACACACACACACACACACATACAAAAACACACAGATCAGATGTCTTTTTTCTTGTCCAACCAAGGAGCTTTCATCCTTGGTCCAACACAGTAGCCGGTTTCAATGGGCCACATTGAATAATTACATTTAGGAACACACTTTAGTCCAATCAGTAGTTTCCGTTTCCAGCAGTTGGTGTTCTGGTCTGAATTCCGACTACCCTGTGGGGACAGAAATGACTGAATCAGTATTATCATGAAATTTCATCTGTGTTGGTAGTTTCATGTTTAGAGTTAAAAATCCTTTGATCCACAAAGAAGTTTTCTGACCTAGAGCTTTCGACAAATAACTCTGGTCGTCCTAAGTAGACCGGCCGAGTTATGCTTGTAAGGTGGCTTTCTGGAAGTAAACATCTTAACAAGTTTGCAAGTTGACGTCTACTGCCGAGATCTAGGTTAGAGAACTTTTTTGTGTTGGATCAAAAGTTTTAACTTTAAACACTCCAACAAACATTATAGCAATACATGTCGAGAGGGAGGGGGGGGAGAACATACAGGTACAATTTGTTAATCTCATGCAGCCGCTCATTAAGAGCCATGTCTGACCTTGCAACAGAAAATCAACGAAAATCAACATGTAGATATGTCACAGTCAAATATATATATATACCACAGTCGACTGAGTCGTCCAGCGATTGCCCTTCGATCTAATGTCTGTCAAAAAGGCTCGTTTGCTTAAGTAAGACTTCCATACACAGACAAGTTCTGTACCTGTGTGTATGTTTGTGCCTGTTACTCGAGTGTGTGTGTGTGTGTGTGCGTGTGAGCTTATGTGTCACTGTGTGTGTGTGTGTGTGTGTGTGTGTGTGTGTGTGTGTGTGTGTGTGTGCGTGTC
>NW_017802392.1:750731-761030 GCF_001625305.1 Branchiostoma belcheri | reverse complement strand
ATTTGAACTTCACATAATTTCACATTTGACTCCTTTCAGTTTGCGGGGTAAAACCGCTTCACATTTCTTCACATCTTCTCACAGTTTGAATTCACATTTTTTTTGGCCATCTTTTCGGGTTGTGTGATTTCACATAATCGATTCACATTTTTCAAACAGTTACATTGTTTCACATAAAATAACATTTGACGATTCACATTTTGAAAAAAAAATCACATTTTGGGTTTCACATATTTCTAATGGGATTCACATTACATCACATTTTTTCACATTTCATTAAAATTTTGCACGAAATTCACATAATTTTCACATTCATGCACCTGGTAGTGGTTTTGCGCGCTCGTGTGTGTGTACATGTATGTGTTTGTTTGCATTTATGCATATGTATGTGAGAAAATTGTGCCACTTTGACACAATGTAACATTGCTACAATGTCACCATGCATACAATATCACCATTTATACATTTACACCTGTCCATTTACCTGTAATCTTGTAGACCTCATTTCCCCAAGCCCCGCCTTTGCCGTCCTCTGCGCAGGTTGTAGTAGGTCCGTACCTGTTGTAAGTGTTGATGCCATTAGCAGACCCGAAACACTCTCCGCCATACTGTACAGCAAACACGGTGAAGCCACGAGACAGCGCTACCTGGTAACACTTCTGGATGGCGTGATGACGGCTCTGGTAGTCACCATCCAAGAGCGAATCTGTCCCCTCTAGAATCGGAATGGCGCGGGTAGCAGAGTCCCTCCAACAACCCAGGCTGGTGTACCCTGAGGAGACAGAAAGGACTGAATCAGTAATGGTATCATAAAAACGCCACCAATCATTATTCTAAACCTGTAAGGATCAATAAATAACATCATTCATGCAAATTAGGACTTGTGTCTGTTGATTGTGTATGTGCACGTGTGAATGAATGAATGAATGAGTTTTTATTTCCATGTCATGCCCTTCACGTGCCCAGCCCATGTGAGCTACTCTCCAAGCAGAGGTTTGGAAAAAAATTCAGTGCAAAAGAGAAACCCCGATAAAAAAGCAAAAGAAAAAAAACACACGCTAAAATACCCCCAAACTGCTTGGAGAGTATTGTGGGCATGAACGACAGCATTTGATAGTACTATGTAAGTAGTATATGAACAAAAGAGGATTGGGTGTACAGAGGTAATTAAATCAAACCATAGAGGGAGCACAAAAAAGGAATAGGTAATTACGTAAGACGCATACATTGTATATGTACAGAGAAAAAACTCCCTGAACTCATAATATATGAAATGATAAATGCAAGTAAAAAGATGCTGTACGTAATAAACAAAGATGTCACAAGATAAATACAAGTTTATAAGATCAATGAAATATAATGAAGGAACGCAAACATACACAGAGGTAACAAAAGGGGATGACTATTAATGAGGTATGAATATGTGCGTCTGTTTCTGTGTGTATGTGTGTGTGTGTGCATTTGTGTGTGTGTGTGTGTGCGTACGTGTGTGCGTGCGCGCGCGTATTTGTGTGTGTGTGTGTGTACGTGTGTGTTTGCATGCATGAGAGTGAACGCGTGCATGTTTGTGTATGTGTGTGTGTGCGCGCGCATGAATAAATGAATTATTGAGTGCATAAATGAATGAATGAATGAATGAGGCTTTATTTCCGTGTCGTGCGCTTTACGCCCACAGGCCATGTGGGCTTGTGCGACACCATTTGATATGTGTATTTGCGGTATGCCTAAATACCGCAACCGACCGCGTAATGGGTTAATATGCAGTATACATGGGCTAACAACCTTTTCCAACGCTCTGGATACATTATCTATGCTTGTGTGAATGGAAAAAAACACTGTAACTCTGACGATTTTACCAGTTTGTAAAAGTTATCCATTGTTGGGCCTGCATGGGGAATCTCTGGACACTTTTTGCTTTATACAGGCAACAGAACGCAAAGATGTTGGTTTATAAATCATATTTTTAGTAAAGCACAAATACTATCATAACCAACTCATAATAGCTATATATAGAGTGTTTCCCTGCCTGACATCCAAGCTGCTAAGCACGTACGCCTACCGGCTTGACCTCCATTGACCTCAAGGAGGAACGCTCCGCGGAACCAACCAACGAACTTCGGGGTTGGCTAGACAGATCATTTATATTAATAGTTGGATGTCGATCCCTTCATGCTTTTAAATTTCATTCAAACAAGCATAGACAATGTATCCAGAGCGTTGGGAAAGGTTGTTAGCCATGTTTTCTGCATATTTACCCATTACGCGGTCGGTTGAGGTCGGTTAAGGTCGGTTGAGGTATTTAGGCAGACCCGTGTATTTGTGTGTGTGTGTGTCTTTAAGTGTCTTTGTTTTCGTTTGCGTGCGCATGTGCAAGCATTCTTGCAAGCGTTTGTGCTTTGTGTACGTGTGAGTATGTGTGTGTGAACATGTACATCCGTATGTCTGTTTTCATGTATGCGTGTGTGCGTGTATGTGAGTGTGTGTGTGTGTGTGTGTGAGTGTGTGTGTGTATGCATGTGTGAAAATTGTTCCAAGTTTGATACAATATAACATTACTACAATATCACCATGCAAACATTATCATCACATTTGGCATCTACACCTGCCTAATAGTGTGTACCTGTAATCTTGTAGACCTCATTTCCCCAAGGCCCGCCTTCGCCGTCCTCTGCGCAGGTTGTAGTAGGTCCGTACCTGTTGTAAGTGTTGATGCCATCAGCAGACCCGAAACACTGTCCGCCATGCTGTACACCAAACACGGTGAAGTCACGAGACAGTGCTACCTGGTAACACTTCTGGATGGCGTGATGACGGCTCTGGTAGTCACCATCCAAGAGTGAGTTCGTCCCCTCTAGATACGCCATGGCGCGGCTACCAGAGTCCCTCCAACAACCCAGGCTGGTGTACTGAAGGACTGTGTGGAGGCATACAGGTATCAAAACATGAGCAAAATATTGAACTTTTGGATACGTTGGTAACCACAATATCCAGAGCCCCATGACAGAAAAGGAGCTTGCCTATGTAAGGTTTCTCATTAATGTTGTCTTTCAGATAAGAATTGTCGTTAATTTATATGATATTGTTTAGTTTTTTGCTATTTGTTTTTTTTTTAGTTGTATTAGTTTACCGATGAAACCCCGTGCAAGGATACAGAGAGGACCAAGACCAAGAAAAAAATTTAAGGTAAGAATCATAAAAAAATCTCGGTTTCTTTCTCACCCGTTTCAGCGAAGACATCCACCTCGCAGAGTTGGAGGTTGTCCGCCCGTCCGATCAGCTGAATGGAGACGTACCGGCCGGTCATCGGCTGGTCGCAGTACACCACGACTGTCGCTCCATTCCGCGGAGTGGCCGTGTAAGTCTCCCCACACTGGTCATTCCGGGTGAAGTCCTCATTCGGGCCAACTCTCACCATAAAGTTTCTCAGTCGATCTCCTATATATGTACAAGACAATACAGGTTTACAAACGTAATTTACGGTAGTTTAGTATGCAGCGTTTATGGCGACTTCTATCGGAATACTTTTGTATTCTACAATGTACAAGTGAATAATAGTATCATTTGCTTGTGCGGATAGTCATTCTTGAATATCTTTTTGTTTCATAAATCAGAAAGGTTAGCGAGCAGGTCAGTGCATACATGTATATACGGGCCTATTCACGTAGGCCCAGTCGACATGGATAGGCCTTCTTACTACTCGTTAGGTTACATGTATAGCAGTACTATTATATAAAACACTGTAATTATAGAATTTTCTCATTAATCATGCAAATTAAGTCCTGATTCGCATAATTTGCATTTAATTATGTACAACTCTCAATGATGATTTTCAATGATGAAAATATGATGATCCTATCTGGACTTACTGGCGTCAAAAGTTTTTACCAGAAACTAACCTGCAGTTCCAGAACAAGCCGCTAGGGGGATCAAACTTACACCACTTATTCCTGACAGGATACAACTATGATTTAATAGTAAATTTCGTCAAATTTAAATGAAATTATTGCCTTAACATTCTTTTAATATTAGCTGTTTATGTTAAATCATTGATTTTGCAAAGTTTGTCTCTGAAAGACGTTTTTTTCGGGTTTCTGACCACAAGTCATGTCATGTTTTTAGGCAAACATCGTTTATACCTGGATACGTATATTACCCCAGATCCCCGATTTTTAATATTTTTCAACGACTGGGGATAAGATCAAAAATCGTGTTTTAGGGATTTTTTAATTTCTGATTTTATGTCTAGTTTTTGTCGACATTTTTTGTGAAAAAATTGATTTTTTTACATTTTTCGCAGTAAATTACCCATAATTCAAAATTGAGGCCATTTTTCAAAAATCCCTAAAACACGATTTTCGGGACAACCGTAACGGTCATTTTGAGCCGTGAATGGGGTATGTTTGACTCTCCATGCTTGCAGGTTAAAACGAGTTTTGCAGACATGTCATGTCGACCAAAAGGCTGCATTGTGTTATTCATACTGGTGTAAAGAATCATTACAGTATTCAAGGTCACCCAAGGATACGACAGTAGCTTCGCTACACGTTACATGTACACAAAAAATGATAGCGGACATGTAATGTCCAGTAAACTGTTTAAAATAACTGTCTAATGCGCCTTCAGGATCTTTAAGAAAACAACGCCACCGCCTTCTGGAACTTACTTTAAAGAATTAAAAAATACCGAATCAGTACACCAAGAAGATCTACCAGCGGACACTTGGGTTGAGCACTTTAAAAACATGCACAACAAATGCAGACTAAAACAGAAAAAAATCTTTGACTTTAACTATGAAAAAGTTACTACTAAAAACATTCTACGCAAACTCCAAGTACTCCATAAATGTAAGTCAATCCCAGGCCTCTAGATAACCCAATTACGGTGTCTGAAATCATCGACGCAATACACACCTTAAAAACAACAATAACACAAAAAAGCCAGCGCAGGGGACATGGTCATCAATGGAATACTTAAAGCAGGAAAACGAATTTTACTGACCCCTCTATTAAGAAAGTTATATTATCCTCATTTCTAATGGGCGAAATGACCCATATAATTATCGTGGGATGGCCATTATCAGCTGTTTAGGAAAGCTATTCTCCTCAATACTAAACTAAAGACTGTCAACCTTCTTTGAAGAAAATGAAATCATGAAACCAAACCAAACAGGATTCAGAAAAAAACTACAGGACATCAGATAACATCGTCATATTGAAAACTCATATCTAAACACACACGGTCTGGAAACGCTTATCGCTTGTTTTGTCGACCTATCAAAAGCCTTTGACTACATTTGACATGAGGGACTGCTATTTAAACTTCTCTCAAACGGCATTTCAGGCAAACTCTTTGACATAATCAAACACTTAGACAACCAGTCCGAAGCCAGTGTCAAAACTAGGAATGGCCTAAGCGAAACTTTTACTCTTAAAATCGGTGTTCGGCATGCAAGGGTGTATTTTAAGCCCCACCGTAAACCGCCGAAGTAGTACACTAATGCCAGGTAGAAATGTCGCTCACAGTCGGGTTGTAAGCTAACTTGGCCCCGCGACCCTGGTTACGTGCCCTGGCGATTTTGTGATTTGGCTGACGGATGTTTCGTGTGACAAATCACATTCGATGCCGAAGTGGGCGCACTGGTAACGGAAACGGAAAGGCACGGCGCACACGATCGGGGAGTGAGCGCGAATAACTCCGCGCGCCTGGATGCGCGTCCCGCTAAATTTGTGATGTTATACATGAAACATGTGCCAGAACCATGGTTCCTTTTCCTGTTGAAGACATTATAGAGAAACTTGTACTTACCACAACAGTCGCCCCTGTTCAGGACGCTGACCCGGTTGACTGGGTAGGTTCCTCCCAAGTCCACCTTCCACCACGGCTGGTACACGCGGTTAGTGTGAGTGCACTGGTTGTACCAGGTTATCCTCGTACCCCTGGAACCGTCTACAGCCTTCTCGGGTCCCCAGTGTGATGGAGCAGAACTACAACTTGCCGTCTTGCGAAGAGCGACGTTGCTTTCTGCAGGGAAATACAAGCGAAAAATAAGGGCGCCTGTATTTGTAGCGCCGATACAGAGGTAAAACTCTGTATCGTATTTTTTAACAATCAAGTAATAAATATAAGTGGGGCATGGTGTTACCGAACCTGACAGAAGGCTCAATTGAAGATTAAGATGGTCTCATGGTCTCTGTAGATTAGGAAGAAGTGGCATTGGATTGGGGGTCAAAATGGAAATAAGTGTTTTTTTTTTTGTCAATTCTAAGTCACGCGTTTACCTGGTGGTATTTATATGCCAATTATAAAGCCAAGAATCCCACAAATCCAACCTTGAACCTTGAACGTGTACATCTCTAATCCAAATTTGTTCATTAAATGGTCACTCAGGGATCACTGTCTAGTTTAAAGGGGAATTATTTGAGGAAAAGGCGCAATATTCTAATAAAACCCTGTGCTCACCTGTGATACAGCGGTATGATACCTCCAAGTACTTTTGCACTCCGTAACAAGGGTCTCCACCGAAAACGCTGCTACTCGCTGTCACTGAGCACTGCCGCTTGCCCTGACAGGTGCCCCTTACCACGGCCAGGCTGGTGGCCGCGCGGCAGTTGGTACGACAGGTGGAGCAGGCACAGGAGTGGGAGGCGGTCGTCCTGCCGTAGTTCGCCTCCACGATCAACAGCGTCTTTCTGTCCGAGCAAGACAGTTGTAGGGTGCCCCTCTCGCAGGCGGAGGCTGTTTCTGTGTCAACGTTTGTGTATCAATGTCAGTTGAGTAACTTGGGTGAAATATTTTCCCCTTACTCACGAGAAAACGGCGGGATGGCATTTATAGACAACCCTGATCCTAAGGTACGAGTAATTTATTTTTTACATTAACATGTATTTGTTGGATCACCTGTCTTAATCTAAAAAGAAAAAAAGAAAAAGAGAATCCTAGCCTACCAACTTATCAATGTTTTTTCAGGAAGCGGAGACATAACATGGTTTTCCTATGCCTTACCTGTGTGTTGACACCACAGAAACAATACTTAGCCAATTTAAAAGTGGATATTTTTTAATAAATCAACACAAAAATCTCTAAACAAATGTCTATAAAAAGGGAAATGACGTTAAGAATCTTACCATGCTCGGGGGCAGTGGTGAAGACGAGTCTCTGTTCCAGGGAGTACAGCCGGGTGTTTCTCACCTCCACTCTCGCCTCTTCAACCTTCGCCGTCACCTCTGACACCAGACCTAGTGAACATCGTACATGAAAACACGTACATTGTAAAAAAAACCCGATGCAAGTAAGCTTTCTTAGCGAATGATGTACATGTAAACCTATAATTTTCTTATTATAAGAAAAAAAGTCCTATGATCCCCCTTCCTTAGGCCAGAAATTGTTCAAGCCTTCATAGTAAATGTCGTTAAGTTATAACCTTAATGTAAAGAAGACATTCAATGATTCCGTCACATTTTTTTAATCACTTTTGCCTCTTTGCCGAGGGTCGTAAAGTTAGAACCTACTCAAAGATATTGCGCTGCTTTCAGAAGAAATTAAGAGCGAATGTCTGTAAGGATCAAACAATGGTGGCAGGGGTCAAAAAATCGATTTGGCTCAAACTTTGCACAGTGATAGTACTTGGCCCACAACCCCTCAAAATAGCTTTCTTTCCGGTCGGCACCGATCGTTGCCATGGTAACGGGCCAAACAAGTTTCGGGGCCATTTTCCCTGATTTAGACATGTGAAAAACATGAAATTTGGCATAGTTTAAGGCACGATTACGAGCAAGTGCTTTCATATTATGGAAAAACAAAGTATGGGCATAAAAGACCAACTAATCCGCTATTCTAGAATAGCTTTGAAATTTTCAAGAAGTTCGTTTAAAGGACCTGGGCAACCCTAACACAATACAGTGTTTGAGGCTTATGAAAAAGCGCTATTTCTGCCCAATTTCGAAGTGCTGTAAGTCCAAAGATGGTGATTTTTTTTGCTTCAAATTTGAATCATAGATACATAAACATATGTGCTGTAAAATGCATGGTTGCAAACTTTGGGCACTTCTTTGGTTGTCACGTGGTTGTCCTTAGAAGTAGGTCAAATTTTGAATTTGAGGGAAAATATGATTTTCAGCCATGTTCAGGATACTATATCTACAAAAGAAAGAAAGCAATCTGATAAAGTCTTTGCCCAAAGTAACACTATGTCTTGTGTATTAAATGAATACTTGGGGAAGTTGAAGTCTTGTGTCGTTGGTGTGCACTTGTCCCTCAAAGTAGGCCATATTTTGGACATGTACAGAAATTGACATATACATGTACGACTATGTTTGAAGGTCTAGTTAGATGCTTTTTGAATTCAATCTTTGCGGGGAAGTACATATATTTATAGTATATCAAATGAATACTTATGTAAGTTGGGGTCTTGTGTCGTTGGTGTGCACTTGTCCCTCAAAGTAGGCCATATTTTGGACATGTACAGAAATTGACATATACGGCTATGTTTGAAGCTCTAGAAAGAACAAAGTTAGATGCTATTTGAATTCAATCTTTGCAGGGAAGTACATATATGTATTATACTATAATAGACACATGGTAGAAGGATTGGTCTGAAAATAAATTCACTTTGGTATTTTTATCAGCTCAAAAACAGCCCAAAATCCAAATTTGGGGACAATTGCGGAAAATGACCTACTTCGAGGTTGCCCAAAGACTGAAATCTGCCTGTACATCAATTTCACACCTATTTCGTACAAGTTAATGCATTGGTCTAATAATATCCTGAAGTATTTGTCGTTACGTTAACTTAAAGCAGTTGGCGGTGACCGCGTCCTAAACGTTGCCAATTTCCGTGTTGTAGAGACGCAAAAATTTGTCAAAATGGCCCCAAAACTTGAATGGGCTGTTGCCATGGCAACAATGGGTTTTGAGCGGAAAGAAAGCTATTTTAAGGGGTTGTGGGCGAAGTAGTATCACTGTGTAAAATATGAGCAAAATCGATTTTTGACCCCACTCACTATTGTTTGATCATTACAGACATTTGCTCTTTAAATATGGCCTACTTTTAGGGACAAGTATACAATAACGACACAAGACCCCAACCTCCACAAGCCCTTATTTGATACACAATACATATATGTACTCCTCTTCAAAGATTGAATTAAAATGGCATCCTACTTCGTAATTTCTAGACCTTCAAACATAGCCGTATATGTCAATTTCTGTACATGTCCAAAATATGGCCTACTTTGAGGGACAAGTGCACACCAACGACACAAGGCCCCAATCTCCACAAGTATTCATTCGATACACAATACATATATGTACTTCCCTGCAAAGATTGAATTCAAATGACATCCTACTTTGTTATTTCTAGGGCTCTAAACATAGCCGAATATGTCAATTTTTGTACATGTCCAAAATACGGCCTACTTTTAGGGACAAGTGCACACCAACGACACAAGACCTCAACCTCTACAGGTATTCATTTGATACACAATACATATATGTACTTCCCTGCAAAGATTGAATTCAAATGACATCCTACTTTGTTTTTTCTAGAGCTTCAAACATTGCAGTATATGTCAATTTCTGTAAATGTACAAAACATGGCCTACTTTTAGGGACAAGTTCACACCAACGACACAAGAACCCAACCTCCACAAGTATTCATTTGATACACAATACATATATGTACTTCCCTGCAAAGATTGAATTCAAATGACATCCTACTTTGTTTTTTCTAGAGCTTCAAACATTGCAGTATATGTCAATTTCTGTAAATATCCAAAACATGGCCTACTTTTAGGGACAAGGGCACACCAACGACACAAGAACCCAACCTCCACAAGTATTCATTTGATACGCAATACATATATGTACTTCCCTGCAAAGATTGAATTCAAATGACATCCTACTTTGTTATTTCTAGAGCTTCAAACATAGCCATATATGTCAATTTCTGTACATGTCCAAAATATGGCCTACTTTGAGGGACAAGTGCACACCAACGACACAAGACTTCAACTTCCCCAAGTATTCATTTAATACACAAGACATAGTGTTACTTTGGGCAAAGACTTTATCAGATTGCTTTCTTTCTTTTGTAGATATAGTATCCTGAACATGGCTGAATATCATATTTTCCCTCAAATTCAAAATTTGACCTACTTCTAAGGACAACCACGTGACAACCAAAGAAGTGCCCAAAGTTTGCAACCATGCATTTTATAGCACATATGTTTATGTATCTATGATTCAAATTTGAAGCAAAAAAAATCACCATCTTTGGACTTACAGCACTCCGAAATTGGGCAG
>NW_017802392.1:729416-750711 GCF_001625305.1 Branchiostoma belcheri | reverse complement strand
TGGGGGTGTGCACATTATTTTTAAAAGCTACTCCGCCGCTCGACCAATCAGGCTCGCTGGTCATTACGTAAACTGAGAGCTTCACTTTCATAATTTTTGGGAAGGGAAAAGACACTGGAAAAGAGAGTTTTACTGAGCGTTTGATGTCAGTTGTTTGCAAAACGTTTTGGGTAAAAACCTGCCAAATGCAAAGAATAATAATTTTCTGAAAACACAAGCCGTTTCCATTGTTTATCACACTTCGTATCGGCAAAATGTTGTCAAGTTGCAACACACAAGCAGAGATATGCAGCCACACAAATCACCAAAAACGCCAGAAATAATCTGACAACTTCCTATATAAAAACATTCGACTGCCAAAAGAAACGAAGCTGTCTGCTTTGAGCCACAAGTTAGATCTTGGTTTAGTTATGAGCGGCCTGGCGGACCGGGTCACTGCATGCATAAAGAGCCGCGCTTGGTAGTTCATACTCGGCCGTCATTATGCGGCGTTAGCCTTTGTGTTCTTTCATGATTTTCACAGACAACTCATTAAGTAATTTTCTACCGAATAAAAACGCGTCTCTACCTGTGCACTGTCTTATTATTCTGAGTTTGTATCGACTGCAACACGTTTGCAACTACTAAACGTTAACGTTACGTTCTAGTGAACAGACATGATAAGAACTACTAGTAATTTTTATAAAATCTACGTTTTTATTAAAAAAATACGATACTTACAAACTTCAGCAGAATTTTTACATAATCTTACGGTAACTGCTAACATTAATCTTTTACGATTTACAGCATACAGCAAATAGTAGCCGCTTACAAAAAAAATCAGTTCCAACAGATTTACAGAGATAGTCCGTACTTTTCAGATAGAACATAGAACGTCGTGCGTGAAAATTATTTCCACAAGTCTAGGACAACGTGCAACGTAAATTCACATAATCAACAAAATTATACTCGCTCATACCCGCAACTGTTGCTGGAATTTTGTCTGTTCCAGGCGCGCTTAATTAGGTACAGGCACGGTAAGATGGTGGGGCTGTCTTTGTTACTAGACACGACCATGATAGTCCGATCTTTATGTGTATGCAATGATTGTGTGTGTGTAATTAATTAGAGGCCCTGAAAATGAACAATTTTCCACCGATAAAAGTTTTCTTCACGTTTTACTTATGATATGCACTACATTTTACCGGGAAAGCAGCCCAGTGCCTCCTTAGCAACGGCCCTAGCAACGGTTTCCCCACAGAAGGCCTGTGGGAATAGAACTTTTAGATACTCATATCTCCAGATTGGATAGATGGATTTTTACGATTTAAAGCTTAAAATGTAGGGAACAGTGTAACAAATCAGATAAATTCATGAACCAGGCTCGAAAATGCAATCTGTATATTTGACAGGTTTCGAAAAGTAAACATTCCATTTTTTTACCAATTTTTACCGAAAAATCGAATTTCAAAACCTCATAACTTCTCTGAGAAATTACATATTGGAACAAAATTGACATTTTTGTAATCCTTGGTTTCTGATTTATTAGTCCACTAAGGCCCACTCTAGACGAAGCATTTCGCGACAGCGGCGATATTTCCCGCTGTCGGGACGCCGCTGTCGCGACGTCTTTATACACACAAATCTCTTTGCATCGAACATCGAACATCCGAATGTTCTAACGCGTGAAATCCAAAATGGCGGGGGAGCCGCCAATGTTTTTCCTCGCCGTGTGTCAGATGTTTTTCTTTATGTTAGTCACTCGCGTCTTGTCCAATATGAGGCGACGAGCAAGGGGTGCACACAGGAGACGGTTGAGATACCGGGAGATGTTGCTGACACGTCGCGCCCTGCTTACCTCCCCGCTGCCATTGCTTTGGCAAAAGGTGGTGATCCTGTCCACCGGAGGATCTGGCGATACGTTAAGAAACCCGCGACCTTTTGGCAAAAATTTGTTCAAGGCACACTGTGCGATACAGAGTTTTACAGGCGCTTCAGGATGTCGAGGGGAACATTTTAGATGCTCTGTGACAAACTGAACCCTGACCTCCCGCTGTCGCGAGTTCTCTATACGCACTTTTAAGTTGTCGGGGACTCCCGCTGAGTTGTCGGCCGACAACTTTGAAGCTGTCGTCAGAAAATTTCATGACAGCGGGACTACGCTGTCGGGAATCCTCTCTAGACGGCGTTCCTGCTGTCGGCGTGCCGCTGTCGGCAGTTACCGCTGTCGCGAAATGCTTCGTCTAGAGTGGGCCAAAGCGGCAAAAGAAGCCCTTCTGCCTGAGTGCTTCGCAACAGATAAAAAACAACACTTTTCTATAGATACAATCAGTTTTCTGGACAGTACATGTCCGCTATCATTTTTTGTGGGTATGTAACACGTAGCGAAGCTACTGTCGTATCCTTGGGTGACCTTGAATACTGTAATGATTCTTTACGCCTGTATGAATAACACAAAGCACACTTTCTGGCGATATGACATGTCTGCAAAACTCGTTCAAACCTGGAAACATGGAGAGTCAAGCATACTCCATTTACGGCTCAAAATGACTGTCACGGTTGTCCCGAAAATCGTGTTTTAGGGATTTTTGAAAAATGGCCTCAATTTTGAATTATGGGTAATTTAGTGAGAAAAATGTTAAAAATGCAACTTTTTCACCAATATGTCGACAAAAACTAGACTTAAAATCAGAAATTAAAAAATCCCTAAAACACGATTTTTTATCTTATCCCTAGTTAGCGAAAAATATAAAAATCGAGGATCTGGTGCAATATACGTAGCCAGGTTTGAAGGATGTTTGCCTAAAAACGTGTCATGACTTGTGCTCGGAAACCCGAAAATAATCGTCTTTCTGAGCGAAATTTTAAAAAATCAGTGATTTAACATAAAAAGCTAACATTTACAGGATGTTAAGACGATATTTTCATTTTAATTTGCCGAAATTTACCACTAAATATTATTTCTTTATTTTCAAATATTTTACGGGTAGTCCAAAACAGGCCAAAATAGCGTCTTGTAACCCGATACTTTTTAGAACGCGCCTAGCAATGGGAAAGAATGCTGTAGTGACAGACCACCGTGGATATAAAAATACCATACCTTTTTAAGAAAATGTTTCATAGGTTGTCATGCTGTTATGTGTTCTACACTACCAAAATTCTATTTCTTATTTTTCTTTTTTTTTCTAAAGTTGAGAAATATCCTCTTGCCAGGGGGATTTTCAAGAAAATTCAAGAAACATTCTTTAAAGATTTTGTACAAGGAAAAACAAGAAAAGCATTTTTGGTAGTGACTGTAGGCATTTATATTTCATCAAATCAATATTGAATTCCGTAGGGATATCCTTTCCGTATGCATTTAAAGATAAAATATCACAAGTTGCCAGGACCTACCCTGTGGGCGAGTTCCTCTCAGAGTGGACCGAGCGCCGACTGAGCCCCACAGAACCTTCAGGCGATCTGGCCTTCAGCGTAAAAAAACAAATTACATATCTGTCATAATTGTATTACACAAACACAAGGGCGGTAATTCCCATAGCTCCTTTAATGTCTTGTAGTAACAATACGTTAATTACGACTCTGTTTACTAGAAAATAATTTACTCACAGTGGGGGCAGCATATTTGCGTTAACTACATTTAACGCCAAGCAACCTTTTGTTCAAGTCCATGAACACATCCTAAATTCAATTATGACATTTGTAGTAATGGATGAGTTTCAGCCTCTACTCAAGACATCCTGGATTTGGACCTGGGTGTTGTGCCTTTGCCTCAACATTTATACAAATTGGCCTCAACAAATTTTCTTCCACATTTACACAAATTTCCCACTTAAAAAAACTGAACAGTATTTACTGTAGGACTGAGAGATATCGCTCAAGTGCAATACTACACATGGTACTGTCCTAAACTTGTAATGACGTCTGACCTGATTATTCTAACCGTTTTAATTTAGTGGTTGTTAATGTTTTTTTTTAAATATACCCTGTCCATGAAATGTTTATAGATATGTTTGATATAGAGATATGCCGTTTTCTATTGTTAGTAAACTCTTGTGTAAACAGCTCCCATGCAATTCAGCCTCTGGCTGCCAGGAGGGATTTGTTGTATAGAGAGTGTAATGTATTTTAACAATTGTATTGACTTAAACATTATTATTAATATTATATTCTGGTGCACCGTTTTTAAACGTGCTTCACTTATTGGGTCGTAAGAAATAGTCCGAACTTTCCATAAGTCACGCTTGTAGGGGGCATGATGTGTTCGACCGTTAGGCCACAGCAAGTAAATTTTATGGATGACATCCTCCACAGATTCCAAATCTAATGCGAGCGGGCGAAAATAAAACAAGGCGGGCTGAAAAAAAACAAGGTTGTTACATTTTGAAATTTTGACTTAATCATTGTACAAATGGTTTTAATTCAATGGGAACATCGCATATACACAGCCAACATCACATATCGCTGCATCAAAGTAAGAAACAAAACATAAAATCAGAGCCCCGTCTTGTCTCCTCTCTTTATATTTATCTGCCATCCACCTTCCGGCTATGCAACAGACATCTTGGCCTATTTTCGGCATGGTGACCACTGTCAGAAGGCAACAAAAGTTCTTGTTTTTTTTTCCAAAATCAGGCGAAAATTAATGCGCGGGCTGATGTCATTCATAAAAATTACTTGCTGTGGCCTTAGGGAGAATAGATACGGTTAAGGCCTATTCAGGTAAGATAATGAATTGAATTTGTTATGCGATGACTCAGTACAAAAAATTACCACGACTTCTTGGCACCTGAGGTAACTCGTGTTAAACAGAGAGACATCAGATACCATCGTTTTCTTCTCTCCTGGCGAGTTTTCATTAGCTATCGTTAACCTTCGCCCTGCTGACGTAGCCTTTAGGCACCTAATTTGCATTAGTTACAGGCTTATGTTACAGGGAGAAGGTTAAGAATTTCTTATTTATTTTGATAAGGACAGCCAACTACCTGACCCAATCTTCGAGTTCAGGGTCGTCTCTTATACATGGCTGGGAACTTATCACGGGCTGCAAGTTTTAATCACTAGTCCTAATTATCTGCTTACAACTTGTCCACCAAAAAGTCTTAAAGGTGATTTAAGGGAATATTTGGACAGGGTTAACTATCTTCTTTGACAATCAACTGATACAGTCAAACTATGTAAGAGAAGGCAAGAAAAGATAACAACCGTTAACGGGAGCGGCCGCCGTGATACTCAAGGCTCCAGACGGCTGTTTCCCTATCCCTTACTCCAGAGGACCGATGGCTGCGCATGATACGAGTACATACATGTAGGATACTACTTTGTAATATTGTTCATGAAAGTTCATTTGCATTGGTAGTAATCATAGTAAAAAGTTTAACTTTATTCCAACACACAGTTTACAGAGAGATCAAATTTTCAGCGACCACTGTCGTCTTTATCAGGATAATTAATGACCAATCACTTCACAACGTGATCTCGCGAGAGTTGCGGTTTACAAACACGTTACCTTATACACACGACAGTGGTCGCTGAAAGTATTATCTCTCTGTTAACTGTGTTGGAATAAAGTTCAACTTTTTGCTATATATACTTTGTAAGATATTGCAAGATGAGCCTGACGCCTTGGATTTAAATTAGCCAGGATTTACATGTATATCTACGGCATGGGCATATATTACGGACGGAATTGTCAATGGTTTGAGAATGGCAGCTAAACAATGTAGGCTCGCCGTTGTGACTCCTGTCCTTTCTAAATGAAATACTCAGTACTCGTGCAGTACTCATTCTTGCCTTGTGATGTGTCCCAGCCCGGGATCATGGGTTAGAAAATAGTAGCGGATATTTTATTTTCACAGATTGGAGACACACATTGTAAACAAACGGATCGTAGAGGTAACACGATAGTAGTAGGCATTCGTCGGTCTTAAAAGACCATGAAGTACTTCATTCTACACCCTATACTTATTCTTAGTTTTGTGTAAACATGATAAAATGACAGTAAATAGAATAGTGAATAGTAGCAAGACAGCACTTATGACCCTCGCTCTGCTGGAGGGTTGATCGACGTTAAATCAGACAGACACCGTACCAGCCCCACATGGCAAAGTCGGCAGGGGGCGCAGCACAGTTTGGCCTTATGGCTATCTTTGCGGACGATGTGTTTTAGAATTCCTTCCATTTTGGATTGTATTACATTCCTGTCAGACTTGAACCGTCTTGTAGCTATGAGTGAAGCCTGGCAGATGACATTTCACCCATTTTTAAATGTACAGCGATCTGTATTAGGCCACACCAAGTAAATTTTATGGATGACGTCCTTTGGAGACCCTAAATCTAATGCGAGAGGGCGAAAAAAAAAACAAGAAGGGCCCTAAAAAACAAGATGCCTAGATTAGAAATATACTAAGAGACGACAAATGTTAGGACACAAATTGAATGAGGTGACACAGATTAACAAGCAAGAAAAATTCGAAGTCTTTTATTCATCATCAAAACAGCAATAAATCAGGTGGAATAACAGTTGTCGTCCTGTCCTGTTTTCGCGTTACGGGTTTCACGTCAATCTGACGATTTGCGGCACTGTCGTGACTCTTTGATCATAGTTACAGAAAGCAGAATTTCTTGTTTTTTTTTTCTTCTAGGAACAGGCCAAAATCAATGCGCGCGCGGACGTCATCCATAAGATTTACTTGGTGTGGCCTTACACGTAAAACATCCACAGTTCAATACTCTTATAGCATTGCAGATTCTGTACTAAACTGACCAATTGATCCATGGTGACCTAGGTGTTCATGTTGAACACAGCAGCCTTTTCTTCAATGTATATGTACTTTTAAAGGCATCTAGATGTAAGTCAACACTTGTAATGATAAGAGATTCCTAGGATTTAAAGACCAAATGACACCAAAATGTTTGTAAAATAAATAAGATATACAAAGGTATACATGCAATATAGTCACTTGAAGACTGTCCAGCAAGCTTCCCAATCGCATACCTCAGGCTTCTCTATTTGCATCTCTAGGTTTTATTTTTGCCTTTCTGTGTTTTTTCCTGAGCTGACATGACACAGTCACTGTGTCCGTACTGTAATGTTTTTTTTACAAATATCCTCATTAGATATTACAAATTGATCCATGATGGCCTAGGTGTTAATGTTGAATACAGCACTCTTTTCTGCAATATATATGTACTCTAAAAGGCGTCTATATGTCAGTCAACACTTGTAATGATAAGAGATCTGTAGGATTTTAAGACCAAATGATACCAAATAGGTCTATAAAATGAATAAGATATACTTAAGTATACATGCAATATTACTTGAAGACTGTCCAGCAAGCTTCCCAATCACCCACCTCAGGCATCTCTATTTGCATCTCTATGTTTTTTTACCTCCATGAGAAATGGAGGTATTGTTATTGGCGTGTCTATCTGTATGTATGTCTGTGTGTGTGTGTGTGTGTCTGTCTGTGTGTGTGTCTGTGTGTGTTTCCGCAACTTTGTAGTCAGCATAACTTCAGAACGCCTTTATGGATTGTGATGATATTTTGTATACTGGTAAGTCTTGGAAAGACAAAGGTCAAGGTCAAGTATGGGCCTCCTGGTGGACGACCTTGGTACTGCAGCAGAACTTCCGGTTTTTTGTATCTTTTGTCCTGAACAACCTAATAGTATGGTCTTGACTTTTTGGTGACAGATAGCTGATCCTGTTAGGAATAAGTGGCGTAAGTTTGGTCTCCCTAGCAGCTTGTTCTGGAACTGCAGGTTAGTTTCTGGTAAAAACTTTCAAAGCCAATAAGTCCAGATTGGAACAACGTGTTTTCATCATGTTTGGTGTGTAGGTACCTGAGAGACAGTTGTACATGATTAAATGTAAATTATGCAAATGGAGACTTTATTTGCATAATTAATGAGGAAATTCTATAATTACAGTGTTTTACATTATACTACTTTCATACATGTAATGTAAGTAAGCTATGGCAGGCGGAGCATCTACAGATACTAATTATGCAAATTATCACCTAATTTGCATAATTAATGCGAAAATTCTATGATTTCTTAATGGTGAATGATGGGAATGTCATACTTGGGACATCTGTAAGTTAACCAAAAGTTAACATACATCACGATGTATATATTATGTTAATGCAGAGGTCATTTGCATAATTAAAGAAGAAATTTACATTTGCATATCAAGCCCATATTTCATAGAGGTATGAAATCTCGGAATTCTTGTTTTATTTGTGTTCTTTCCTGAACGGGCATCACACAGTGATGTTTTTGTTAAAGATATCCTCATTAAATTTACAAATTGAGTCCTCATTTACATAAATAACATATTATCGTGTAAACCTCTGTCTAAGCTATCTACATGCCAAAAATCATGATTTTCTTGATTTATCCGCTGTTAAAGATTTCGCTTGAAATTCCCTTACAGTTCCAGAACAAGCTTTTAGGGGATCAAACCCATATCACTTGGAAAACTATCTGTCACCAAAAAGTCAAGAACGTAGCATATTCAGGACAAAAGATACAACAAACGGAGGTGTTTTTTTAACGGTGTCCCTCATCAATGCAAGGCCAAATATTTTTGGCCACTTCTAGGCATAGAGCTAGTTTTACTTAAGTGAGTATAATGTAGTTATGACAGGAGATGGCGGTGGACCTTTGTTTTGAAGTTTTGTGGATTGTAGTCGGACAAAAAGCAACTGTTTGGAAGAGAGTTCCATAATTTTGCAGTCCGGTGAAAGAAGCTATTGTTGTAAAATGACTTGGAGACAGGTATGTTGAAGGTGTTGTAATGAGAACTGGAAGAGAACCTAGTGGAACGCTGAAAGGTTCTGAGCGGCGGAATAAGAAGTGCAAGTTCTCCTGAACATCGACCGTGAAAGTATCTGTAATGCAGTTCTGCTACAGTACCAAGGTCAGACACTAGGAGCCCCAGATGTGAACCTTGACGTCCTTTGTCTTACTAGGAAGTACCAACATACCAAATATTATCAAAACCCGTAAAGGCGTTCTGAAGTTATGCTGACCACAAGTATGCGGAAACACACACATACAGACAGACACACAGGCCAAAAACAATACCTACATTTCCATCTTTGTGGAGGTAATCACTCCACCAGCAGAGTAATTTCCAAACGCTTCGCATATTACTTACGCAATGATTTTTTGAGCAAGTCGAATAATTTTAGACAAGCTAGGACGTCTCGGTCCAGTCAACTGTTTTCAAGCTGATGTAAAAAAAAATATCATGACGAGCTGTAGCAATAACTATAACGAATGGAGGAAAACGGAGAGTAAAACGTGTAGTTTCTATTATATTAGACTGGTGTAAACAATTTGCTCAACATTTTTCCAAGGACGTTTGGCAAGCGTGTTTACGACGATTATGTAAATATTTATACTTCTAAGTATGCCATCAATAAATGCAAACAACAAAATGTTTGTGTGAAGAAATAGTCACGTTTTGTAATGTTAAGTTAATTTCTTTTCAAAGCATATCTCGGTATCAAATGAAGTTTTCAGGGCCTTCTATGATTTTTCTCGACTGTTCAAAGTGTCACGGGTTGTTCTCTGTTCGCAAGGCTTGCTTGGATTGCCTGTCGCCTGGCAAGGTGTTATAACGTGTTTTTGCTGTACAGACACCTGACAAGTGGCATCATGTCGGGAGGACAGCAGCATTCCCGGACTGATACTGGAGGTAGCGTTTGTTTTGCCTGATTTTCTATTCTATTCTATTCTATTCTATTCTATTCTATTCTATTCTATTCTATTCTATTCGAGAACGATGGAAAGATGCTAATGATATTATACTATTTTTAAAGACCAGGCTTGTACTATATAAGCACCGAATAAATTCGGCTAACGTAAACTACCAGGCTTCATTCTACCCCTGACTACCGTGGTGGTAACATGGGCAAAGGGCTGGCGGTGACCGAGACTCTTCAAGACACTTTGGGTTTGAAACATATTGATAACAGATAAGGAATTCATGTACACCTGTACATACAAAAGTTAGCTTCATCTAACCCAGACATCTAAAGTACTGCAATGACAACACTGTCTTGCCGAGGTTTGCCTGGTAGTGTGATAGAGATTGGCAGCAGTGACTTGTACAGTTCCTGAGTCTACATGCATACTGTTTTCTCATACTACCAACTTGACACCACAATTACAAGCCATATTTATAGACACAGTGACTGGTACTGTCAAAGCTAATTCAGTTGTGAGGTTGACATTTTACATGTAGACATCTACAATTAGACACTTTGATAAAGACTACAAGGTTGGTTTTACAGAAACTGAATGTTGCAGGTAATATTGTCTTAATAATTTGACTAAGTTTCAACTATCCTGATCATTTGCACGGTTTCGTATTGTTACTTTAAAAACAGTGTAGAAATATATTCGAAGAAGTGACCGTTATGGTGCTAATCTGTCCATGCTGTTTGTTTCTGGGGCAGTCTGATATGTTTATGTGTTTATGTATTTATTGGGGGTCAATTTAGTATTCAAGCTGCTGGAGAAGCCGCAGTAGGGAGTACTTCTTTAGTACGTTGTTCTTGGCACCAAAGCCTCCAGTTTAAATGTTTTGTAGAATTGGTTTAAGAAGAAAGGCACTCGTTAAGGGGTTATAACTCAAGACTAGTGTAACTTTCAATTACTACGCAGATTTCTTAAGCCATAAGTAAGCCGTCCGGCAGTTTTATATAATATAGTTTTAACTGTTTGTTTTTATTGATTAGATTAGAAGGCTAAAAAAAGCCTGCTGTGTTTATTTCTCTTCTAATGACGGACAAAATGCCTACGGATTTCACAAAAGCTGTCAAATAAAGAAAACAAGTAGCACAGAACAAAGAACAAAAGAAGAGTACGCTATGTCAATTTTCTATACATTTTCTGGAGACTGGCTGAGCCTTTTTGATTATTTTATGAAAAAAATTGAATGCCATAGGAATCATAAAAAGAGAAGACATCTATTAAATGTTGACAGATCTGGTTACTACAAAATACTCCAATATGTCATATTTAGCTGACATGTATTGTTTAAACATTCGCAGCTCGATTGATACATGAATTTCTAGATTCTAAAGTTTGATAGAGGAATTACTAGGTTCCAAACGGAGATGATTTTAATGATGATATAAATACCACACAGGCACCACGCCCATGCAGCAGCCCCAGACTGATTGGAGGTCACTTGCGGACGCAGGTGCGAATGTACCCAACCCTCTGTACGTCACTAGAGCAGGTGAACAATTTTATCTAACAGATCGATTTTATACCTTTCTTAAAACCCTTGTCCTGCGGGATTCTTTATTGACACAACAAAAAAGTACAGAGACTTTTGCATGGTCTTAACTAAAGATCTAACAAAGCTAACTAAATATCTAACAAAGCTAAATACATGTGTGGATAACGTCATCTTACGTACAGAGTATATGTATGATGTAACAATTAAGGTTAACTATTCTCTAACATGTGTTCTCTAAGATCGAAACATTCTTTAATGTATTTTCCTATTTGAATACTGTATTGGTTAGCTCCCCTGAGAATGTAGTTGCATTTATCTATAGGATCTAACGTATTTAAATCAATTGAACAAGCGGAAAGAAAGGTGAACAGCAATAGGCGCTTATCATTGTATAGTGTACAATCCATTATAAAATGGTGCTCATTTTCAATCATGTTTGGACAAAATGGACAGAACCTTTGGTCATTTGGTATTTTCTTGCATCGACCTATTTCTATGTTTAATTTATGACAACTAATTCTTAATTTTGTGATCGCTTTTTGGATATCTAGATTGTGTACACTTGAGAGGTATTGTTTTTGTCCATAGTTTTCCTTTAATGCGGTTTAAACAGAAAGTTTTGAGTTGTTACTAATAGAATTATACCATTTTTGTATATATATATATCTTGAAGGCGGGATCGTAATTGATTGGTTATGGGTTGCACATACAGTATCATTTATATAGTGCCCTGTGTATGTACGATTCGGGGGTGTTTCTCTTGCAGCGCATCACACCGCAGCGAAACGCAACGAATGCGGAAGTAACTACGCCGCCGAAGGGCAAAAAAAGTCAAAGGGTCTGTGATTAAGACTTCAAATTAATTGAAAATATCGTGTGAAAAGTTCAGCAGGACAAGGGTTTAATGAAAAGAAAAAAGTGAAACATTTACTTTTGTTTTGTTGCTCACTGATTTTACTTTACATGTACACAGTACATCATGAATATTGTTTCGCATTCATATGTAATAGATGGTAACGCATCTAATGCAATTTCGAGAAGGCAAAACAAAAACCATTCTGTGTAAGGACATCTTCCCGGTAGTAACATTTACAACTTTTCTCTCCATACTTTAGTCATCATGTAAAACTTGCAGCATGCCCCAAAACAGCGTGAGACGTCTGTTTACTATTTGTTTGGTACCGCTTTAAATAGCTAGTACTAACCTACGATACAAAAAGCGACCGTTTTACCTAAGCTACATGGCGTTTTGCATCACATATATCGGTATGCTATAGGATAGCATTAAAAGATTGACCTGAAAATTCACGTTAAAAATCCGGTTTTGCCACCCTCAAATTTCGTTGGATGCCTTTAAAAATTGGTAGAGGCATGCATAAAATGTTAAAACAGAGACTGCCAGAAGGTGAAGGATTTTGGCCTTTATTGATAACCTAAAAATGTTACGCGACTGCCTCGATTATATACATAACAAATCTAATGGTAAAATAACAAGTAGAAGTAGCCAAACGCGAGTAAATAAGACATTGTTGATAAATAATTAATAATGTTAAAACAGATACCAGCTACGATGCGGACGCCAAGAAGAAGAAATATCAAAGTGTCGGCAAGAAGCTGTTTCAAGCTATCAACATTGTAGTCTGCTTGGGAGTTTTAATCTTAATGCCTTATTTGACAGGTACATGTAATACCTCTTATTTAGATGCGATATACTTTTAAAGTAAAATATGGGTAAAACCTGGTTTTGTCATTTTTTTAGTATAAGAAATGAATTTGTGTTCCTTTTTACCAATTCTTAATGCCTTATTTGACAGGTACATGTAATACCTCTTATTTAGATGCGATATACTTTTAAAGTAAAATATGGGTAAAACCTGGTTTTTGTCATTTTTTTAGTATAAGAAATAAATCTGTGTTCCTTTTTACAAATCTATCCAGATAATATTACCAAATTGTCTAGAGATATTATCAAATTTATCTACAAAATTGAAAAACGTAGGTAGTGTCGTTTTTTTTATTTAAAACAGTCATATTCAGCAGTTGTCCTTGGAAAATTGTTAAGCTGTGGGGTGATAATGCCATACTTAACAGGAGGGCTCGACGTATTTCTATAGAAATTTATGGTTATGTGGAAACTGTTTTGGTCTGGCAGTACGTTTGTTATTTGCTAGTATCCTAGCAAATGCCAGGTATTTAATTGCTTTTTGTTTACAGTTAAAGTCTGCAGTCATTCTGAGAAGATTGCCAAGCTGAACAGGATGGAACAGAGATTGATTGAGCTGGAACGTAAGTGTTTTAAGAAAAATCCATTAAAAACAGATTAGGCGTGTTTCGAAAGCTGCATGTTTCAATGCCCAGGTCAACGCAATAAGGAACAAGAAAGGCCGACATTTGCTCTGGAGCAAATGCAAGTGGCTTCACCACATCCCCCGTGCCAAAAAAAATGACCTACCCCCTTTCCACACAAATTGATTGTTCCTAAATCAACCCTGGTCAAAATGTAAAGTGTTCCAACTGTCTATACCCCCATTCAGCAATAGAATCAGCTTCTGCTGTTGAACATGTAGATTGACAGGATCCATGCCACCGTGTATCTGCTTGAAGGCCAAGCAACTCGAAGATTACTCTTCTTGGAGATTGCAAATTTCATCAGGTCATTTGGTCCCCAAAGTTGAATCCGTTCAACGAAGTGGCAGGGGCAGAATGAGAAACACAAGGAAAAAGAATGTTTTTCATCAATATACATATGGTATGAAGTGATATATAACTAAAAGTACAGCAGTTGGATAGCTAGCGTCCTATACATTATTTGTAAAGATTCATATTTGCCTTGATTTTCAAGATTAAAAAAGGATTCCTGACGCAAACTGTTGATTTTCAAGATAAAAAAGGTTCACGCCCCACATTGCGGAAATTGTGACAAACCTACTAAAACAATTAAATACAGTTCACCTGTCAGGTGCCCAATCCAATTACAGCCAAGCATTTAATCAGCAAGAAGATTAGAACTGCCCAACGACCACGAAAGCTGCATGCCTATTGGCTGTTGCTCGGCATTCCTTTCTGATGACTCATTCTTTATTATACATTAACTATACGTAACTATTTGGCATTAAAAACAGTCAAACGTCCTAAATTATACAACTTTTAAGGGGTGCATACCAAAAGGTATAATGAATTGTGGTTGGTATATATATAAAGCATACCAATACCGAATTTCGGATGATTTGTGTGTAATACTAGGTGTAGGCATGTAGATAGCTTAAGTGACGCTTGACATAATTATGCGACAATTATGCAAATCTGCATAACATGATATGACTATTGAGGCTTGTGACATGTGTAATTGATTTGAGACAGGCAGATATTGATTATGTGAATGAAGACTTAACTTGCATAATGTTATAAGTTGTTATAAGAAAATGTTGTAAGTCTGTAATGGTAACTGTCTGGAATTTCATTGTTGAGGTATTTGAAACTTAAATGAAGGTGAACATCATTAAACATAACTTATTCAAATAAAGACCGCATTTGCATAATTTATGAGGAAATGATAGAATGGATTTCTTTGCTTTGCAGGCATCAAGTGCAGTTTTTAGGGCTTGGAAACCCAATTTTATAGAGCCAATATTCTAGTCGTTTATCTACATACCAAATTTAAACCCTACTATCCCAATGTATATTGACACTCAGGAAGCAAAAATTTCCACAATTCTGACGGAAACAGTTACTGATAGGGCCCTCGGCTGTTTTTTAGGGTACCACCCAGAAAATAAAGGACTCATCTTGGGGCTTGTTGCTGCAGTTTAAAAAGCCCAAAGTATATGAAATTCTGACTCAAATGTGCCAACGTGAAACAGTATGTGTCAAAATCAGAAAGCTAGCCTTATTCAGAATATTTCCAGTTTTGCTGCCCTAAGATTGCATTGGATGCCTTTAAGATAAGGCTGTCTTCTGGTGAAGAATATGATTTACTGATATAATCCATGCAAATGAATGTCATTTACATAATGAGGAGGGATAATCTTTACTCTGTCAGTCATACATATTAACATCATTTGGCGAAGGTGTAAGGAACTCTAGTTATTAAATGATCTTAGGGTATTAGAAGTAACACACTAAGGATTTTATTTAAATCCTTCAGGGTCTGCTGTAACAAGTGGTGGTCCAGATAAAAAGGAACCCATTGGGTCAGCTGGACCTCCAGGACCTCCTGGACCTCCGGGAGAAAGGGGGCCCATAGGGCCAGCTGGTAATTGTTCTGCTGGACCTCCTGGTGAGAAGGGGGCTTTAGGGTCACCAGGAGAAAATGGTACCGTGGGACCTCCTGGGCCTCCGGGAGAAAATGGTACCATGGGACCTCCTGGACCTCCGGGAGGAAATGGTACCATGGGACCTCCTGGACCTCCAGGAGAAAATGGTACCGTGGGACCTCCTGGACCTCCAGGAGAAAATGGTACCGTGGGACCTCCTGGACCTCCGGGAGAAAATGGTACCGTGGGACCTCCTGGACCCCCGGGAGAAAATGGTACCGTGGGACCTCCTGGACCTCCGGGAGGAAATGGTACCGTGGGACCTCCTGGACCTCCAGGAGAAAATGGTACCGTGGGACCTCCTGGACCTCCTGGAGAAAATGGTACCGTTGGACCTCCGGGAGAAAATGGTACCGTGGGACCTCCTGGACCTCCGGGAGAAAATGGTACCGTGGGACCTCCTGGACCCCCGGGAGAAAGTGGTACCGTGGGACCTCCTGGACCTCCGGGAGAAAATGGTACCCTGGGACCTCCTGGAGAAAAGGGACCCATAGGACCAGCTGGCCTTGGGACTGCTGGGCCTCCTGGTGAAAAGGGGGCTTTAGGGTCAGCTGGACCTCCAGGAGAAAAGGGTGGCTTGGGACCTCCTGGACTTCGGGGAGAAAAGGGGCCCATTGGGCCAGCTGGCCATGGGACTGCCGGACCTCCTGGTGAAAAAGGGGCTTTAGGGTCAGCTGGACCACCAGGAGAAAAGGGTACCTCGGGACCTCCAGGAGAAAGGGGGGCAATTGGGCCAGCTGGCCATGGTACTGTGGGACCTCCTGGACCTCCAGGAGAAAGGGGCTCCATAGGACCAGTTTGTCACGGGTCTGCCGGGCCTCCTGGTGAAAAGGGATCTTTAGGCATCAGCTGGTCAGCTGGCCCGCTAGGAGGAAGGGGGCCCAAATGGCCAGTTTGCTATGGGCCTGCCGGACCTCTCGGACCTCCTGGTGAAAAGGGAGCCATGGGGCCACCTGGACCATCGGGAAGAAACGGAGCCATGGGGCCTCGTGGACCAACGGGAAGAAACGGAGCCATAGGGCCACCTGGACCATCGGGAAGAAACGGAGCCATGGGGCCACCTGGACTATCGGGAAGAAACGGAGCCATAGGGCCTGCCGGACCATCGGGAAGAAACGGGGCCATAGGGCCACCTGGACCATCGGGAAGAAACGGAGCCATAGGGCCTCGTGGACCATCGGGAAGAAACGGAGCCATAGGGCCACCTGGACCATCGGGAAGAAACGGAGCCATAGGGCCTCCTGGACCGTCGGGAAGAAACGGAGCCATAGGGCCTCCTGGACCGTCGGGAGAAAAGGGAGCCAAAGGGCTTGCTGGAAATAGAGGGTTAAGAGGGCTTCCTGGATCTAAAGGGAGTAAGGGAAAGAAAGGGTCTAAAGGGAGTAGGGGGGTGAGGGGTCCTCCCGGGAGTGATGGAAGGCCAGGGGAGAAGGGTCCTCAAGGGCGTGATGGACGGAAAGGGGAGATGGGTCCTCCCAGGCCACCTAGCAAGTCAAGAAGGAGACACAGAAATAAATAAACCTGATGCTTTCAGGATGCTATTGTTTAGTAAGTTTTAACATATAATAAGAAGAATCAGCTTTTTTTTAAACATAGTAAAAAAATGATGGAGAACTATTTTGTCTCAAAAATTTTAGTAACTTGTTTTTTTTAGAGCATTCTCCCACGGCAGAGCTATACCGCGGCAAATACGCCTTGGGATTAGCTCTGCCCTATCAGCCCCAGATTCGTCCTCTGCAGGGCCTGGTTTATAAATATCCATGAGATTGCCTTATTTGGCGCAAACCAATCAGCACCCAGATTACCTAAATTCAACATGGCGGACATGTTAACATTTCTGGGTTCCTGTTTCGCTGGCTAAAATACAACACAGACCTTTCCCCCACCTATCCTTACACTTACACTGTTGTGAAGCAGTGACTGTACCGTGCGCTGCTAATGTTGAAGATACCGATTCAAACAATTCTTGCACGGCTGGCCCAAAAAATAGCCAACAGGATGTTTTCAGTGAACCCAAAGAGGCGATGTCAGCCGTAATGTGATTGGCTTACAGCTTCCCAGCGACCTTTGACCTTAGCTTTCCACTACCTAAAGCTTTGCCTCTGATTGGCTGAAGCTCGTCATCCTGTGAAAGTGGTTGGTCGCGGGTGGTTCGACAGGGGTGTTGCCGTACTTGTACGAAAGCACCCCTGCCTCGGGAGGATGAATTTCCATGGCTTATGAATGATGATTTTTTACTTTTACCAAAGTTGTGTCAGTGTACAATCGTCCCGAATTTGCCATTCAGCACTATGGCTTTATGACTTTTTTCGTAAAAATTACGCAAAAGAGGTACTAGTTTGCATATTACTAAATAATTGATATTCTACGATGTTCCTCTCTTTCTCGGTACTACATATACCCTATGGCGTAAGCTTTATGTCCTATGGTAGAGTACACTTGATTTATGAACTTTTTTGTATTTAAAGGTGAGACATGCATTTGCGCACAATTAACATCTAATTGTGTGTACGTTTTAGCCGTAACTCCCCACATACCAGGAATCATAGCAACCAATCAACCTCCCCTCTTGCAAACAGTAATAAAGAATGGCTATGTTATGGAAAATAAATGGACGTTTGGTAATGAACCTGAATGTTGACATACTATGGTATATTTTCCATTCTTATTTCACCTAGTGAAGTGCACCTAGGAAATGCACCTAGTGTTTACTGTAGATTACTCACTATTGTTACCAGGTGTTAGTCAATTTCATATGGCTTTATCTATTGACCTATTGTGAAATGAATAAGGCGAATCCGAATCTGTCTATATCGTGTCACGGTGGTAAAATCTGGGCTGCAAAGTTCCCACATGTCATAGAACCCGAACTGTGTTCGATCGTGTTCGATCTGGGCAATTCGAATCGAACCCGCGTTCTATTTCGGGGTCACCTGCGGTCATTTACAATAAAGCGGCAAAACAAGCCTTTCTGCCTCCGTTCCTTGCAACAGATAAAAAACAACACTTTTCTATAGATCCAAACAGTTTCCTGGACACTACATGTCCGCTATCATTTTTTGTGTGGACATGTAACATGTAGCGAAGCTGTTGTCGTTTCGTTGGGTGACCTTGAATACTGGAATGATTCTTTACACCGCTATGAATAACACAATGCAGACTTTTGGTCGACATGACATGTCTGCAAAACTCGTTTAAACCTGCAAGCATGGAGAGTCAAACATACCCCATTCAAGGCTCAAAATGACCGTAAAGGTTGTCCCGAAAATCGTGTTTTAGGGATTTTTGAAAAATGGCCTCAATTTTGAATTATGGGAAATTTAGTGCGAAAAACGTAAAAAACATAATTTTTTTCTCCAATGTGTCGACAAAAACTAGACTTAAAATCAGAAATGAAAAAATCCCTAAAACACGATTTTTGATCTTATTCCTATAGTCGTCGAAAAATATAAAAATCGGGGATCTGGGGTTATATCTGTAGCCAGGTTTAAACGATGTTTGCCTTAAATCATGACATGACTAGTGGTCGGAAACCCGAAAAAATCGTATTTCGGAGCGGAATTTTGAAAAACAATGATTTGACATAAACAGCTAATATTAAAAGGATGTTAAGGCAATCGCAAGGGTGTCGTGATGCCCCTACGACCTCTGAGGTCACGGGACGAGAGTGAGTGAGTGAGTTAAGGCAATAATTTTATTTTAATTTGACGAAATTTACCATGAAATCCTTTTTGTTTATTTTGAAGTGTTTTACGGGTAGTTCAAAATAGGCCAAAATAGTGTCTTGTAACCCGATACTTTTTAGAACGCGCCTAGCAATGGGAAAGAATGTCGTAGTGACAGACCGCCGTGTGTGTGCTATTTATCTCCAAGATTTTTTTTCTTTTCTCTTTATTTCGCTTGCTTTTTATGCGCAAGAAGACAAGCCATCTCCTTAACTTGACATTAAGTTTTATAGCAAGTAGCGTTATTACAATAGGGCTGCAACAGCAAACTAAGTATTTATCTCATATTCCAAGTTGAATTTTCACTTTATATTGCTTTGCTATGTTGTTTATCATTAATGAAAATAGGGCAAATGTTAAAACACACATAGTAACACGGGGTGCGTATATCCCCGTAAAATATAAAGAAATTTCCAATGTCTTCTATATAGTAATGCATTAATAAAGTAAAAAAAAAGAATTTATTAATATTACTCCTGTGTCTTCAATATCCATCACTTTTGCCATTCTAAGATACACGTGACTCTCATACTGAAAACAGAATATCTTTTAAACAACACACTTAGTCAAACAAACAATACCATTGCATGCTCTACATTGACTCCATGACCTGAAATGTCTGTAATGTTTTTTTTTTTTGTTGCATTGAACGAGATTATTTAGAACATGATAAGTATACACAAAACAGGCAGACACATTGTGATGTATAATATGATTGCATATAACAAAATTTCAGATCCAAAGTTGATTGGGCTGTTTTTCGAGATTTCGTGGTAAGCTAATGTTTGTTTCACAAATAATCTACAACAGGGAAAGGTATGTTCCTGAACAATATTCTAAACATCCACCCGATCTTTGTTTATTTTGTTTTTACCTTGAATAAAGATGCACATGCAAGTCTTGTGTTGCGTGCTTGTTTCTGCAAGTATAAATCGTCATTGCTGTAAGCCTTTTAGAATAATGATAACACCAGAGAAGAAAAATTTCAGTATACAGTAACCAGATATAGTATGAAATACTTAGAATTGAGATTTTGGAACGTGCATTACGTTCGCTCCAATCTAAAAGCCTTATACTATATTAACTTTTATGATAGAACTTTATAAAACCCTATATCAAGACGAAATTAATAAAATAATTATAAAATTCCAAATGGCAAAGAACTCCTACTGTAAACGTCTGATTAACAGACGAGTCGATTATAGTGAATATCTTAAATTCTTATTACATTTTGCAATATAATTGATTAATATAGCCTCCAGTTTAATTCCGACATTGCCATCGTTGAGCTCTTGGGGATTAACCTAATTTTGCAGAAGTCTACAGAATTCTGCCTGTCCGACAATTCTGGCCCCATTTCCCATAATTCTGCCTCTAGTTCTCAGGGTTAAAACCGATGGTTCCACGATGCCTACTACGCCTTTGTTACATTTTTTTACCTGTAGCTTACAATATTAGTAAGATTGTTGATATATGAAAATAAGTCCGGAAATAAACCCGAATTACGGGATGAAAACTGTCTGCGCTGCCGACAGGCTTCAGGCTTCTTTCTTCAGACCAAGTCTGTCGATGGCGACCAATCTTAACTTCTTCCGGTCAACCTATTTCATGAGGAAAGAACATACTTATCTCAACCCTCACTTCCGCAAATACCGGTTTGTTTGTTACTCCGTGAAGGAGGTCAGGACCTCCGGACGGAGTGTTGTAATCGGCTGATTTTTCATGTTCGCAGTCAAAACACTGGGTTCTCTTTGTGTAATCGGCACGCAATTTTATACGCCGTCTGCGGGCATGCCCGTGTTGATGCACGAATGTGTATTTTTGGCGTTGCTGCTTTCGCGGTCAATGTAATATCGCAGACGCACCCCTACAATTACGAGGCGAATTGGAATGGTCCAGAAAAACGCGTTGTTTGGAATAGCAGTGGGGTTCAAAAAAGTTCATGCAGATACGGGGTGGTTTTTATAAGTGGTTCCAGATGTTTTTGCCCATGGTTAAGAGATGCCAAGTTTTTTGGAAGA
>NW_017802392.1:643528-729396 GCF_001625305.1 Branchiostoma belcheri | reverse complement strand
ACGAAATTAAATAAAATTAATTATAAAATTCCAAAATGGCAAAGAACTCCTACTGTAAACGTCTGATTAACAGACGAGTCGATTATAGTGAATATCTTAAATTCTTATTACAGTTTGCAATATAATTGATTAATATAGCCTCCAGTTTAATTCCGACATTGCCATCGTTGAGCTCTTGGGGATTAACCTAATTTTGCAGAAGTCTACAGAATTCTGCCTGTCCGACAATTCTGGCCCCATTTCCCATAATTTTGCCTCTAGTTCCCATAATTCTGTCTCTAGTTCTCAGGGTTAAAACCGATGGTTCCACGATGCCTACTACGCCTTTGTTACATTTTTTTACCTGTAGCTTACAATATTAGTAAGATTGTTGATATATGAAAATAAGTCCGGAAATAAACCCGAATTACGGGATGAAAACTGTCTGCGCTGCCGACAGGCTTCAGGCTTCTTTCTTCAGACCAAGTCTGTCGATGGCGACCAATCTTAACTTCTTCCGGTCAACCTATTTCATGAGGAAAGAACAGACGTATCTCAACCCTCACTTCCGCAAATACCGGTTTGTTTGTTTTTTTTTAATTCATAATCAGACACTAATGAGAATTGGCAATTAATTAACTTAGAGATTTAATTAACTTAGATATGCTACCAAAGTAAAAGAACTTAACTAAATGAAATACATAGAAACGTACAATGAAATCTAATTGTATGGATTTTAAAATTCTAAAATGGGAAGGAGAGAATGAGAAATATTAAAATCGTATTATCACAGCTAACACCATTATGAAGAGCTTCATAATGGTGTTAGCTGTGATAATACGATTATTAGTTAAGCCCATTATCTACCAATTTATTGCTTGACAGCTGGACTCGAACCTTTAAAATAGTTTTCTGTAATTAGTCAACAACTTTCAATAAACTAGAGCCGTGTTTAAGTGAAATCACCCAAACCGCGAATCGGGTAACTCACATTCCTCACATCTGGTCCACGTGCCACACACTCCTCTGAAACCGTGTCCGAATACAATTCGCTTGAGCTACATTTATTGCTGTTTGACGATAACACGCAAGGTGGCGTGTTATTAATGTCAGAGGTCAACGACCTCGCCCCCTCCCAGCGTATCTCGGCCGAATGCCGACGTGGTCCCGCCAGAGGCGGTGAAGCTCGCCCTAGAACGGACACATTATTTGACCATTACTGCTCTTTAAGTTGCTGCCACGTAAAAGTTGGTATTGCATATAAATAAAGAAATATCACCCCGTAATCCATGACCAGGCAAAGTCACATTGAAATCACATTGCGTTCAGACACAAATCGCGATGCGGGGAAACCGATTCGAAACCACCTCTAGAAGTGGCTTGGGATCGAGGCGCTTTAAATGTGATTTCGGAGCGTTCAGATGGAGCCACTTGAAACCGGCTTCGGGGTAAACCACATGTAAACCGCCTTGAATGATTTCACTTAAACACGGCCTAGATGGCCTAGACTATCCACATATACTAAACAGAGAAACCAGGCGGTAGTATTTATCCCGCCTACCTTACGCTGTGTCGATGTCATCGGAAACGCGTCCATGAAGAGGAAATAGCCGGGCGTTTCTATGGGAACGAGCTGAGGAAACAAGAAATTTTAACTTCCTGAATTAAGATATGGTTTGCGCTAATGACTTCAATTAACTGTCTCAGAATCCCCTTACAATTACACCATAGCACAATTAACTCTTTTGACCTTCATACAACTTTACGATCTCTATCTGGTTACGTAAATATTATTCTTTCGTATTTTGTCATTTCTGTAGCACATGTTAGATGTGTTACGAGTAGCCTTCAGTAGCGGTTACGCACCGTTGGGCTCCGTAAAATTTCATTTAACAACTCCTTTTAAGTATTTTCATTCAAATTAAATAGCTCTGTTTTTTTCTCCTTACCCCGATCTCTGCACAGAACGTCGTCATCTCCTGAGAGTCCGCGATTTGCCCCTCATTCAGGCTGAAACAGATCCATGTACAAATGTTATAGTGACAAAAAACAGTGACGTTTATAGACAATAGCGTAGTTTTTGTAACCACCCAGTATCTTTCTGTGTTGTTTGAAAGTTATAGTATCCAGATCCGTACAGCTATATGTCTTAATGATTTTAGGCACTGTCCTGGATAGTCTTTGCGTATCCCAAGCACTGTTCTGGATTCACGTAGACTATCCATAACATTGCTTCAACATGGCTCTGGATGAATCACGGTTCTGGATTCTGCAGGTTTATCTTCAGTGCTGATAAGGGAATATGATGAATGGAATTCCTGAATCAGATTAAGCTGCCCCTACATCTCTTTGACAGTAATACATTTAGTATCTCAGTACATGCCTAATGAAACAGCAGGTGTGTAAACAATATAAGGTTTGCAAAAGAAGCAATACACCGATCAGAAAGCCCATTAACACCCGTTAAAAAAAATATCAACTTTTAAAAGGGAAAATACTTCTCATTGGTCGAATAGCTTTCTACCATCCTCCCATTCGTTTAAATGCTAATTGTGATGGTCTGGTCTTTGAAGCGTGTCAGCTCTATGTAAGTATAAAAATTCATTTACATGATGCATGCACAGATCTCCTCCACACTGGCCGGATCAGGCACGCTAACGACCTGATGGAATAAATAGTATCGTGCGTTACATTGGTCAATACATTAAGATAAAACACTATTTTACTTCGTGAGGATTTTGGACTTCCCTGGGTGTCCATGGATATATTTAACTTATGTTTCCCTACACCCTAAAAATTACAATGCAACATATAACGGCAATATTACAATGCAACATACAACGGCTACAAATCATAAGCATCTATTCTTAGTATCTTGCTTGTAATGTTGTATTGCAATAGATTATTCATTCAAGAAATATCATATTTTACCCTGACATCTTGCACCTTAGGATGCTTGGACAAAGATGACTCGATGACAGTGGGGTGCACGTTGTAGGAATCTCTTATGATCATGTCCTGCAGAAGATCCATAGAGATTGTGGACAGAACAATGTTATCTGCCATTATTAAACAAGAATCAGACATTCAAAACTTCTAAGATGCCAATAATTGTTCAGCGGAAGTCATATTTTAAGGCATGGAATGTAGACATGTTTTACGATAATGGATTACTTTATATTATGGGTTGTTGATATATTAATTGTATGGAGTAACTTACTCAGATATCTTGCCATGGTGTATATTCAATACCATGATAATTCAATACAGGTTACACATTCATAGTTAAAACACAGGACATACCTGGTTAAATTGTCAATCAACTAAAACCTAATATACACCAACTTCTATACAGTTGTAGTAATTTTATGACTTACGTAGTCGACAACAGCATCCTTCTACCCCAAAATATACCAACCCACCCTGAACGAGCGCCACCCTAAATACTTTCGTCACTACATTTTTTTAAATATTCCAACATCTAGTCACAAGACGTGGTGACGACCCACTCAAGTTGTTCACCTTGTATCAATGCAACCACAAACACAGGGGACATTAGAATACTCATTTTAACCTAAGCAAAGTGAGGAAAGTCGTGTAAAGTGCCTTTCCCAAGGGCACAAGATTGGTGACATGTCAACACTCCAACCCAAGACCTCTTGATTCCGAGTCGAACACTCTGCCGCTACGCCACACGACCCCACTACATGTCTTCAATGGATTGGATAAATAACTTACTCTTTGTGAAGGGGTGGGTGTTATTGCTGCTACTACTTCAAATTATGCCAAATGTGCATGGCTAATAGTAAAACAAAACAAAGGACAGTAACAAAGTAATATATAGTAAACTTATTCTCACCGAAACTCTTCCCAAAAGTTTCAGCACACCTTTTTCATCAAGAGCACCAACATCTCTGCTTGTACAGAAATCAGAAATGTTGCAGTACTTTTAATTTGGTGTTTCTCGGATTTTTTAAAAAAGAAATATAAAGCGACAGGGCGAAATAAAAAAAAAACAGGCCAAGGCAACCCATGTTAGCCTAAAATGTTACAATATGAGCCGTAAAGGGAACATACTAGGCTGGTTTATGATTAAAACAAGTTTTTCAATGTAACAATACAATTTTGTTTCATTGAAAGTGTAAAATCTAAGAACTAGGAAGAAAATTACTTTCTTTAACCATAGGGGCCAAAATGCAAAATATGTCTTTCATTGAGCATTTTGCAGTTTATTTAGAACAATTTCTTTTTTTTTTGCAAATAAGAATAAAATAGACAGTGTGATCCGAGAAGCGACAAATTAAATTGGTAAAAATTACAAAAAGAGATCCAGTCGCTTCCATCAGGTTATCGTTACCTTTGCCGAGGGATATGAAAGCCAAGAGGCGAATCTGTTATCATCAAATGAGAATGCAGATCATGGAAATGATTTTATAATTATCATAATCTATCTTTGGTTTTCTCAACTAAGAAATTCATTGAGAGTTGAGAAATCATAAATAAATTTAAAAAAATGATTTGATATGGTCAAGTCCTATCCCTTGACAAAGTTCCATTTCAACAATTTATAACAATTATGCAAATGAGCTCAACATTAACATATGCATAAATACATAATAGTGGTGTTAACGGTTTACCAACTTACATATTACACAATAGGAGGTTGTCATCATTTGCCAATAATAAATCAAAGCATTTCGCATGAATAATAGAAAAACAGATACAGGCAGACCAAAATCAGTACCTCCATTTTTCATAGATATAGTAAAGACGGTATGAAGAATAAATGTGTAAGATATGTTTAACGTTAAGTTAAGATATTGCACCGGTACTGGTGCATGCCACTTTGCTAACTAGATTCACCTTTGGTCTAGCATTTTACTTGCATTTGTTGTGCTTCCACCTAAAAGCTGTACACCCGAGGTAAATGCACAATATCACAATGGTTTCCTTTATCTTCACATCTCTAACGTACCTTCGTTATGACCATGTGTGCTGTACATACCCTGTTTTGTACCATCCGTCACCTGTCAGCGCTTTAGCTGTTTTCTCCTTGTCTGCACGGTAACAGTTGAATAGAGAGTACGCCCTCACAAGCACCTCTCCCTCCTGGCCTAGTGGTACAACCTGGCCATCTTTGCCGACAATCTTTATCTAGTAATTCGAAAAAGGCAAAAAGACCTCATAAAAGATAGTGACTAAATTTCAAAATTAAAAACAAACGCAGTCTAGACTCAATTTGTCATGCAAATGATTTTTGGAATTGTGAATACGTGTATTACCGGTGCGATGGCCAAGTGGGTAGAGTTCTCGCCTTGCATTCGGATGGTCGTGAGTTCGATCCCCGGCCGAGTCATACCAAAGGCTTTAAAAATGCTACACACTGCTTTCTCTGCTTATCACTCAGCATTTGAGAAAGAGTATTGGAGTTAAACACACACCACTACCAGTGGACTAGCCCCCTGCTGTAGTGATTGGACTGTGTGGCCCAGGGGCTATAGAAACGGAGATGGGCGCCGCCATATGCGACCATAGCCATGCTAATGGTTGCGGGGAGGACTTTAACTAACTACATTACTGGGAATAGTATACAGGCTCTACTGGTAGTTGATCAAATAAGTTTGCCATCTACTGGACATTCCTAAAATAATGCAAGTGTAGTAAAATGCCTTATTTAATCACAATCTTCTGCCGTTTGTATCAGTCAGACTAAAGCTAAAAATATATATTAATCCCTACGTAAGTCTTCCAAAGCCAAAGATGATATGAAAGTTGTGAAGTAGCAGTAACATTACGTACCTCCGCATGCTGTAACAGCTTGCCCACAGTGGCCCCTTTTCCTTTCGCAACCATCTCAGCTGCCGTTGATGTCAAAAACATGAACTCCGTGCCGCCATAGCAAACCTTTATCATGGATCAATGGGAACAATAGATACGTCAAAACTCTGTTGATCATTACCGCACTGTAAGCCTTTAATGTGCCAATGATTTTCATAGCGGTTACGGACATTCGAATGCACTTTGTAGCAAAAAGTTTGATTTACCAAGTTCAGAAAGCCTTCAGAGTTATGAACCAAGGATTTGGGTGTTCGTAAAGTTCATTCCTCCTTATTACAGGGTGGAACTCGTCCTCATTAAACACAGGGGCATTATTATTACATTGCGTCAGATAATGTTTAGATTTAGATGTTCCAAGTCTAGGTGTAACACGTCGTTCGATGTAATGTAGCCAGCTACCACCGCGCTGCGTGCCTAGTAGTACGAAGCTGGTGTGTTACGCCGAATGGTATAGATCACTATACAATACAAATGATAGAAGATACAGGCCTAATCAAGGTTCTAAGCAACCGTTATCAGACTTACCTCTCTAGTACAGTTTGTTATGATTCCTTCAGTACGGGTCTTCCTAATTCCTGGCAACATCTTGTTTGTTTGTTTCCCCTTTCGTTTAGCATTATCATCATCATCTGTTTCTCATTACCTTAAACCGCATTTAAGCACAATGTCCCTGATTTTGAAAAAAATTCTCGTTTTCGGCATCGTGAAGCTATAAAAATGATATCCATCGAGCGTACCCAAAGCAGGAAATGCAATGTCAGTTATTATAGAAAATATTTCATATGTAGTAAATAGGACAACACTAACAAACAACTTTGCTGACGGCAGAACTTTGGCAGCGTGGTCAACAAGACCCTTCGGTGTGACGTTGCCTGTGACAAGCACTGCAAAGAAATCAATAAAAAGTGTTTTTTTTAAACTTGAAATGGACATGTAGAGGTGGTAAGTTAACGTGACTATAGGATTCTGGTCTTTCTTCATACATTCCATTTGCAGATTCCCAAAATTATACCTTTCAATTTTACTGACGTTAATGATTAAAAGTATAAAGAATAGAGAAGCGGCTTCCGTTAGTCTACATGCTGCTTAGAAGCTTACTTGCTGAATTGGCGGAAATTTCGACATACTTGTAACGTTAGGAAAAGATATACAAAATTGTGCAATGAAATAATGGACTTGAAAACATATGGCAAAAATGATTTCAAATGTTTGCATGTGACGGAGGCATAAGTATTTTAGAAGTATATTTGTTATAGTTACCTCGCTCAAGTGAGGACAGGTCGTAATCACCCAAGTGCGGACTATGAAACAGACCATGGCATTCTTTCATGAACAAGACGCCGATCGCCTTACACCTTGATAAAGAAATAAAGACGACAAATGGAAAGTAATTGCAAGAAAGTGGAGAAACTGAAAGATGGTTGCTTTTGATTAATAATAAACCCGAAATGCGTCAACCAGTAATATTGACCCAGTATCTCTCTAATACGATTCTATGACATTATCATTAAAAGTCGTTGTTACATTTATCATGTTGGATTCTTGCATAATTCATTGACGATGCTTTAAAACATTAAAAAAAATATATCGCAAAAAAAAAAGAAACCATAGATTTCTAACCTCTGGAAAAAAGATACAACATTAAATTACTCAAACGATTGTCTGACAAAACGTACCATAGACATCCGCAATTATAGATGTTTTATACATAACTGGTGATCACATCCTAGCCAAACATTGTCAATCAAACGAAACCGAAATTCCACCCAATCATTTGGACCCAAATATACAAAGCTAGCATAAACTAGCACCACCCAAACCAATACTTCCGTCCCGGAAGTCTTGACATTAAAATGTATATGTTATAACTCTACTTACCTCTCCTCTTGAATTATTTGCATGATTTCAACAGGCGATGGCGACTCACTGGCAGGAACAACGAGTGTACAGCCGGCAGTGAATGGGTAGATCACAGCGAATCGGAATGACAAGTACGGGTAGAGTACTGTACCCTGTCACCAAACATCAGAACTGTAAACTTTTTTTACACAAATAAATGTAAACAATGTGCAACGTCTGTAAAATTCTGCTATAAAATCGACATGTCGATACTGTAGACAATGACTATGTGGTATGGCAGGAGAATGTACTGTAACTAGCGCTTAGGCATTTAGATATAGTCCTATATGTGCAAGACCATCCACTGAGCCTAAGGTCAATGTAGAACTTATTCCGCTGTTGCTTTTTTTTGTTTTTAGTGAACATCATACCCGACTTCGAACGATCACAAACGGATATAAACAGTCTCATACATATAGAGTTAAACTAATAGTATTAATTTTATTATGTATTATTTATGAATTCCCTGAAATAAAAATAGTCTATCAATACTATTGAACGGCATATGTTTGTTCATCGTCTTACCTCATTCGGCATACCTACAGCCTTGCCGATAAAACGGATGTTGTTATGAAGAGAGTACGTGCTCTGCTCAACACACTTAGCGGGACCGGTACTTCCCTGTATCAGGATAAATAAAGTGAAAACAAGGCATCAAAGATTTCAAACTTCCGAAAAGTATATACAGTTTTCATCATTGAATTCCATCGTATAATGTTGACTAAGTATTGTTGCTGGGTCAAACCCTGTCAATCAAGTAAAACTCATCATTTTGAAACCCAAACATATAAATCTAACATATTAATACCCAAACAATACTTCAATCGAGTTAGGAATTAATAAAAGGAAAGTACACAAGTATTAAAGATGTGCAACAATATAATAAATGGTTTATTGGCCAAAAATCACCCGTGCAATCGCAGCCTTATAGTGCTGAATTGATGCAGGGTTTACAATCAGATGATACGAATGGTAATAATACACATAAAAAATAAATGCACATAATACACATGATACATATTTGTTCCACATTTTGTGGAACTGCCGAAAGGATCTGTGCGGCTGCCATTCGGCGCCACAATACGACCTCAATGCGACTTTCCCCAACCGAAGTTAGGTACCCATTCACACCTGGGTGGAGTGAGGAAGGTTGTGTAAAGTGCCTTTCCCAAGGGCACAACGTCGGGCGCATGTTCAGACATGTCCCGGGTACGACTCTGGGTCCACGGTCGAATGATCTACCACTACGCCACCCGACGCCTCTAATGACAGTCATTGCAAAAATGAAGAGTTAGATGAACTTATAACTTAAATTTACGCTCATCATCCGCAATATTTCAGCTCTGAAATGTAATCCCGTGACTTGGGAGTCAAAGATCACCCAGGACACGTGACAGATAGAAGTCATGACAATATAGTTTGGAACTATACTCCGGATATGATTTTTTTTTATATTTGGGGTTCAGTTAGCCAGTATCAACTTCCGGATGGCTCTGTTATACTTGTGATTTGACGAGAATCAAACTGTGAGCTGTGGAATTTGGACCATTGCTAACCAGGACATGCCCCCCTTTTTTTAAAGGTGTGATGGGTTCTTCAACGTACGTGGGAAGTGCTCTCTTCGACAAGGGGCCTCCATTTAACGTCCTATCACAGCGGTGTCCCTGACCGAAGCTATGTACTCATTTTTACCTGAGTGAAGTGACGAACAACATTGGGACAGATAGGTGGAATCAAACCCATGATTTATTGGTTCTAGACTGAATGCCCTACCATGGGGTCGTGTGGCGTAGCGGCAGATCTCGGAACTGAGAGTCCCAGGTTCGAGTCCTGACATGCCACCGATCTTTTGCCCTTAGGAAAGGCACTTTACACGACTTTCCTAACTTATAATTAGCTCAGGTGTAAATGAGTATTGTCTTGTCATGTATTTGTCCCCTGTGTTGGTGGCGGCAATAATATAAGTTGAAAAAACTTGAGTGTGCCACGTCCGGTGATTACATCTTGGAATAAAAAATAATAATAATAAAATGCCCTACCATGGGTCCATGGATATATGTATCCAGGAAGGAAGATTTGCCCCGAGCAAGGATACGAATTGACAATTCAAAACGTTAACGGTGACTGAGTATGGTTCCGAATATAACAGTCATCATTTCTGACTTACTGATGTGAATCCCAACATAACCGTGTCGTGGCAGCTGAGCTGGTCCTGCAGAGCCCGAACTTCAGCCAGGAGCGTCTCGTCATTTCCTAGGGTCTGTACTTCTTCCATGGTGTAGACACCGGGACTTCATAGAAGCGTACAGACAATCATACTGTCAGTAAGAACTTCTCACTATCTATAGTCTCTGCAAACTGAAATTTGGCAAAGCAATCTCGTCAATACTAAAAACAAAACCTCAACAAATACACGACATGTCTAGTTAAAAACCATCTAATATAGCAATCTATCAATCAGTAGTCTCATATAATGTTATTATTTTAATTTACATGAATTATTATTATTATTATTATTATTATTATTACATATTTATAATCTACATTACCATACATTGTCATCCATTTACACCGTATATTACTTGATTATCTTTTTTTTATTTTCTGTATCCGTTATTTATCGATTATATTTAATTTTGTATAGTTTAGAGGAGGAGGGCCTTGTATCACCTTGTATAAGCTTTTCATGCTTCTTCCCTCCTCCTGCACCTGTTTTATATATTTTTTGTATTATTACTTTCTGTTATAGTTTGAACTTTGATGTGCAAATCAATAAAATCAAATTTAAAAAGAAAACTGAGAGAAACAAAGATATACTATCACACAAACGCTGCATAAAATTACCTTGGCGGAGGTAAGATGTAGAAAGTACTCACCCTGTCGCCTTGTCTTCAAGAACAACGATAGCGCTCAACGTTGGAATTCTGGATGGAAACCAAAAGTCAAAGTTAGTAATGAGAGCAGTAACAATCTCACATAGTTGTATCACGATGGTAAAAACATGCGTACATGACTGTCTTGATACCCCCCCCCCTTTAAATAATTTCATCAGATTGGTAAACGACTGAATAGCAAAGTTCTTTTTATCACAACCATTTACTTTTCAAGCCGACGTTTTCATGACCTTCTGTCATCTATGCACCAAGTAACATCTAGCGTCAGTGCACAGTAAACCAGTCAGAATTGCCCCGATGAAGATGACAGACGGCCATCGAAACGTCGGCTTGAAAAATAAATGGTTGTGATAAAAAGAACTTTGCTATTCTGCCTTGATAAGGCATAGAAAAACTTGTATTTCTGGTTCTCCGACTTACCCAACCCAAACCCTCCGACTTGCCTTTGGGGGGTCAATTCTGACAAGGCCATAAGATTTTCCCACTGACAATGTAACTTCAGAAACATGATTTCTCGCATTTTTAGCAGCGTTTAATTGGAAGTACAACCATTTCTTCTACCTCGGCCTAATCATGATCACAATGGAAATGTTGTTTCTGCACGTATTTTTAAATTATTTTGACATTCTGAATTCACCTGTCAATGTGCAGCTTTCCTCGGCTGGCTGTTCTTATTTCCGGAAACAAACTGAACAGGAACGGAGTCGTGCCGTAAGTTGGCTGGAGTCCGGAATCGTCACCCATGATCAGTACCTTCACACGTGTCTAAAAACAACAAACAGTCGGAGCACAATAAGTTACTACCTTGGCTATGGTTGAACGTTTTTTGTTCGACCTTTTTTTTCTGTTCGTAGGGCTTATGCAAAAAATGTAATACGGTATTGCAGTTTCTTTTGCTGTTTTATAATGCTAACGCGATGGACTAGTCACTTCTACGGAGCTACCTCTAAATAGAGCTATGTCACGGCTTGAACGTGACGTGAACCATCCATAGTGCGTGAAGTTACCTCCATCGAGTTAGCAAAATATTTATCGCCTTTGTGCACTAATTATTGATTTTAGTACAGCCCCGGTGGGAAGTAACATGCTAGGAATAGATGATACTAAAAAGTCAGCACGAGCCACCCATATATTGGGTCGTTTGTTGAGTCCAATGGGGACTTCGTCACTGGTCATCATTGTGAGACCTTGCCCGCCATTGTTTTGTTTGGATGTCACAATGAAGCTCATCCCGTCTCCGCATTGCGACTTGTTGTAATGTTGTTGCGTCTAACAGGGATTACAGTATGGCGAAGGGCATGTTAGCCACGTCGAATTCTGAAGAACACTGCACCCTCATTGAATTATTCCGAGTAAAAACAGTCATTTCATAGGGCAGAGCATTGCCATGGTAGGGCTTCGAAAAAAACCTTTGGGCTAACAGCCCTACCCACAAGAACACCGTAACACTTGCTTGTCATTACCTTATTAAGGAAATAGTTCATTGTGTCCACACTCCGTCCTATACGCTGTTCCTGTAGTGGTAACTGAAAATATATGTTAATATGCGTGAATAAGCATCTCTGACAAATGTTTCATTAAAATCACCATTATGTGCTGATCTTTTCACATGCATGAACATTGTGAATGTCACGTATGGAAATAAATATTACGTATAAAAATAAATATAAGGCCACAGCAATAATGGATGACATCCTCCACACAGTATACATTGTATAATTCGAAAGGGCGAATAAAGGCGGGCAAAGAAAAACAAGATTCCAACAAAACAATGACTCAGACCCCTGTCTTGTCTTTTCTCCTCTCTTCACAATTATCTGCCATCCATGTTCCGGCATAGCAACAGACATCTTTTCCTATGCATATTCGGCATATTGACTACTATCAGAGGGCAACGAAGTTTCTTTTTTTTTTCTAAAAATCGGGCGAAAATTAATGCGCCCGCTGATGTCATCCATGAAAATCACTTGCTTTGGACTAACTCTAAGATAATTTAGATTAATTCAGAATAAAAAAAACCGTCAGCAAGTTGTGCAGCCCTGGTTGTATATCTTTCCATACAGTGTAACGAATCAAATTTAAAAATCTAGCCAACAACATCTAAAACATTCAGCCTTGGGTTACATTACGTAACCAAACACCCAAGCACCAGTTACCATGGTGACAGCCGTCTGGACCAGAATATTGGCGTTAAATGGAAGCAAAAACAATGTTAAGAGAGGAATAAAATTAAGCTTAGATACCGCAATAGCTCCCAACTTGGCCACAGCGAAGTACAAGTAAATCCACTCCGGGCGGTGCCCGAAGAGCCAGGCTACTACATCTCCTGGTGCCGTGCCGATGGCCTTGAGTCCAGCTGCCAGTCTGGTTGCCTGGAGGGGCGGGAAATAACTAGATCAGAACAAGAGTTCGGAGATCTCATACCTCCATGAAATATTGAAAGCGTCTGTGTATGCGGAAACATACACAGGTAAAACCTTAAGACAAGACATTCCTTTGGAACAAAAAATATAGGATTTCAGACACCCGAAAAGTATGTATCAAGAGTTTTCTGGAATTCATTGGAATTGTGAAAATGATGTCTGAGTGGCGCTGAATTTTTTTTAATGGGGGGGAGGGGATCAATTTGTAAAAGGCATTGACTAAAACAAACATGCTGAACCGTGCTGCCAGAATCATCACCGGCAGAACTTTGCAGGACCGTGTACCTAATGTGTAACCGCAAATGATCAATGCAATCTTTGCATTCCTATGGTTCATCATCTTTTTGGGGGGCTTCACATTTTATTCGCCTGCTCGCATTAGTTTTCGGGTCTTCAGATAATGTCACCCATAAACCTAAAGCCCTGATCACAACCCGCCGTACGTGCTTTTTGTCCGTACGTTGTTTCGGAGGCTACGTCTGCTACGTTTTTTTTTCTGAAAACGTGGGGAAGGAGTGGCATCTACGCACGTCACTCGCACGGTTGCGCAAGGTGCAAGAGTGTGGTCTGCACGCCAAGTCTGGCCGTGAGCGGTTGTGTGCATCGTACGTTGCACAAGTGGTAAGTGAGTGGTACATGCTTACAACGTACGATCTCTGTGCGATTGCAAGTTTACCGTAAGGAGGCCGTACTCACACGTGCTTCTTCCGCACGGCACGTACGGGGCACGCGCGTCTATCGTACTCGCACGCACGGGTGGTGAATCCGCAGACCGCACGTAGAAAAAGTTTTACATGCACTTTAAGATCTACGGCGTGTCTGCGTGCTCCCAAATCCGTAGGATTCCGTACGGAGGCGGTACTCACCACGCACGGATGCCCTACGTTTACCCACGTTTTTGCACGTAGACAGCACGCAGATAGTACGGCGGGTTGTGACCGTGGCTTAAGTCAGCTGCAGTGTGGCCTTTGCAGGAAATAATGATTTATCTGGAATTCTTACCTTGTCTTGTATGTCGGAAAACGTGATCCTTGAACCTGTCTTCTTGAACACATACGCCTCTCGGTCCGGCCATTTAACTGCCGTGTCGTCCAACAGCTGACCGAAGGTCACGTCCAGGAGCGGATCCTCAGCAGCACCCCGCAGGTAACTCATGTCGTCTGACTACAGCTGTCTGAAATACAAATAATAATGTACACATACTAGCTATAGTTCCGCTACATTATACATTGTTAGCCTTCTTTGCAGGTCGTTTTTTTTGGGGGGGGGTGCTTATTTGCAAGTTGCGCGATTTTCTGTGGCCGCCAACCCTAGTATGTAATCCAGGGAAAATCGTGCAACTTGCAATTAAGCGCCCCTCCCCCCCCCAAAAAAAAATTACCTACTTTAGGACGCCTGCAAAGGAGACCAATACAATGTATTTCTGTACTGAGTTACCACAACAGTATGTCGCAATGTATTTATGTCTAGTTATTTTATATGTATATAAATGCATCAACTCAGACTAGTACAAATGAATCCAGAACATTTTATGACAAACGTATTTTAATGTAAATAACTGTTAATGCTTTAAATACTTAATATTTTAATATTTTGTAATTTGTAAATTCAACACAATTCCGGCAATTGTAATTTCTGCAAGTTAAATAAAGATTCATTCATTCATACATTGCTTACACCTTCGCCGAATAATAATCGACGTTATCTAATAAAGACTTCTTATCCAGGATAGGGATTTACAAAGGGAGAATTTTCAACGCTTCAAAATCTGCAGTAGGGTGCAAAAGCAAGGTACAAAGAATCATATGTTCGGTTGCAGTGTTACATCAAGCTACAATAAGCTTGCAAGATATGTGGAAATCAACTTAAGCTTTGACGGCATCTTATAAGGTATTCTGGCCGGGAAAAAAAACCCTGAATGAAACCTAGATTAGCCTATTGTAAATGAAAATTCTTGCGCATAGAAAAATATATCACTATACACTGTCACATACAACTGAAACATAGTTTGGCCTCTCTCACTCTCCGAAATGTGATACAGTACTAACTTTGTACCAACGCCCAATGAGGTAAACATGGAATCCATGTGTATAGGAGACCCGCAACCCATGCACGTTAAAAACTAAACCAACCAAACCTATTGAAAAGAGTAAGGATTTCTACCCGGTGTAAATGGGTCAAACCTTGCGGTCCCATGGCCGCCCTTTGGGGTACGTATTGAGGTCACCTGAGTTAGCGCCGAATGGCTGCCGCTCCAGACCCTTGTGACTTAGCCCCACCAATTGTAAGCTTCTTGCAGCTCAGTCCTTTTAGATACAAGGAGAGAGTAGCTGGCCCACCCAATAACAGTCATAGTAGTAATATAGTCTCAAACCTGGCGTATTTCTGTACCATTCAGGACGCGCAGTGTCCACCTCTGGAGCTGCCCTTTCTTCTGTACCGCGTGTCAGGGGATCGGTGACCTCATGACCCCTACCATGGCGGTCTGTAGTTGGTTACGGTTTAATACGGTGTCTCTACACCGCGTTTGATTTTGTGCAAGGTAGTTCATTTAAAAGGTGACATGAAGTTAGGACTTAATTGATGGAACTCTAAGTTTGCGCGTCTTTTTTGGGTCAGCTGAGGTAGGACGACAAAGTATAACTAAATATATCGGAATAGTCCTTCTTCTAGGTCAGTTAACACAGATTTAGAGACAAGACAAAGTTCAGGTAAACATGTCCTTTAAATTAGATCAAGGCTGTCCAGATTTGATATCAGGGAGCCTGGCTGTGTCCTGGGGAGGCTGCATTTCTCAGGAGGGAGTCTTGGATACTTGGATACTTTATTCAGTCCATTAGCTGTCGTACACAAATACATGAATACGCAGCTAATCTCCCTATACCGTAAACACATAGAACGAGGACATTCAAACTACATAAAGGTGTTTCATTTTAACCTAATGCTATCTACATGTAAGTAGTGAGTCTGACTGGGGGTTCAATGTCATTTTATTAGTATATCAACTATACAACAATAAAAGACCGTCTAATTTTCTCCACAGGAGAAATAAATGTGTACATATATGTATATGTACAATATATGCAATCGTAAGGTAAAGCGCTGACGTATTCATTACAGGATGTGGGTGGGCGGGTTTTAGCGGCCGCACCCGAGAAACGCAGGGTCTGAGTGACCACGCTGGCCACGCTGGCCAGCATGTGTTGTAGATTACACAGAGTAGTGTCGCTTGCCCCCCCCCCTCGTATGGGGGGGGGCGTTCGTTAGTTATGCTAAACAGCAAATAAAGTACTAGTAACTCTTTATTTTAGTCGTGAAGACCAAACCAATACATAAAAAGTCTTTTTCATGTCGTTAGTTTTGGGTTTTGGCAGTCTAAATGTGTTTCTGGTTGCCTAGCTGCGTCTAGGAGAGACTCACTTTTCTCATGTTTCTCCAAGTCAAATAAACTAACACAGAATCTGCAAAGTTCTCCAACTTTTTCTGTGTGTAATGCCTGGCATGACCACCGTACGACGATAATTTAATTGGAGCATCGTCACATTCTAGTAGTACGGCTGGGGTTTGAAGTTTTGAACCCAGACGGACATACGTCCATTGCAATGTCCTGGAATTTCCTTTAAGTTGCGTGACCTTGTACTCCAGTTGAACTGCTAATGTCCTCCTTGGTGTTAAACATTATACACGTATGATTTAATTCGTATTGAATCTTACACTATATCTACTCCATAACACTTATAGTATATTGAATTCATCCCAATGCACACAACTATATATATACTAAATCCCGATGCCCGTTTTTACTATAAATACATATGTAAAGGACTCAGCGATCGTATATATAACAATGTACGCGATCGCTTATGTGACTATTAATGTACGACAATAGAAATATTGAAAACGTACGTTCAACTAATAAGTTTTATTTCAGTCAAATCTATAGATGATTTTACAGGGGTCGGGTACAAACCTGCAGTTCCAGAGCAAGCTGCTAGGGGGACAAAACTTATACCACTTACTCCTGACAGGAAAATCTATCTGTCACCAAAAATCCAAGACCATAGCATGTTAAGGACAGAAGATACAAAAAACGTAACTTCTGCTGCAGTACCAAGGTCATCCACCAGGAGGCCAATATTTGGCCTTGACCTTTGTCTTTCTAAGACCTACCAATGTATCAAATATCATCATAATCCATAAAGGCGTTCTGAAAGTATGCTGACTACAAATGTGCGAACACACAAACACACAGACATACAGACAGACACACGTACAGACACGCCAAAAACAATTCCAAAGGACTTTTTCGTGGACGTAATTATGCAAATGATGACCTAATTTGCATAATTAATGTGAAGATTCTGTGACTCCTTATTGGTGAATGATTATTGCACCTGGGAATAATATACCTTGTGACATGTGTAACTTAGTAATAGGTTAATACCACTATGTATATATCATATTAATGTACAGGTCATTTGCATAACTAATGAGGACATGTTGAAATGAAGTATGATGAAGGACATAAATTTTACACGAAAAATATTGTCATTTGAATTTAGAAAACCATACATTAAACTAGGTTATGCTAATTACGACCTAATTTCCATAGTCAGTGAGACAAATAAAAATCATTTACAATAATTCGTATATTTCATGGAGGTATGAGATCTCAGAATTCTTGTTTGCATATGCAATGAGAAGCAGTTCAACAGTCGTAAAGTTAACATTATTTAGCAAAGGTATGCGATCATGAAACCCTTGCTTGGTTATGCAATGCCAAATTTATGATTAATTGATCGATAGGTTGTAAATATGGTGACATATCGACATATTAGTACCTATACGTAAAATTGCTATAGATCTTAGCCAGTAAATTAGTTAACACTCTATAAAGTATTGCACTCGTAGATCCTGTATAGTTTATATAACGGTATAACTGCTCACTGTGCTCTTTATAAATATAACATATTAGCGTAGCGTAGCATAGTACGTACTTGTGATTATAGTACATGCTCCTAGTCAGTTGTTCTATTCAGCATTCTGCCAAACGTAGTGCCCGTGAATAAAAAAGTACAGTATTTACGTCTGATGTGTTACGTTATCAAGGATTGTTGAGTAAACATGTTGAGTCCTTGATAACGTAACACATCAGACGTAAATATTGTTCCTTTTTTCTTCGATCAGATGTATATTTACTACAATTTATATCCCTTAGATTCGCAGCGTCTTTTTAACCATTGTCATTTTAACTACCGTCTTTTTACATTGTCAATGCATTTTATTATGTAAAATACTGTAATAAACTGTGTAAATTGCACGTAATTCAGTGGACCCATTGTAATGTTCAATAAAGTGATCTTGATTTATTTTTTTTTAAATAACGTTATATGTAGAATTGTGCATTTATACAAGCTGTTAATCTTATTATCTGCCATACAGTGTACCTGCTACAATTGTTGTGCAATGAACTTTTGCTTGGCTTGACTATCTAAATACAAACTAAACACACAGACACTTCCTAACCTAACACGCCCCTTCCTATCGCAAAGTAAACATATACGTGTGGCGGTGCTGGTAAAGATATGAATGCCAAATAATGAACAACATTTCTTGAAGTGCCTCAAATTGGAGACAGGCGGAGTTGAGATGGCAGGCTCCAATTTTGCAGTGGTACTGCTGGGCGTTCTGGCGTCAGTTTTGTCGCAGATCTCAGGTGAGAAGTATTTCTATTTACCACAACCAGGGCTTGAAATACTGGGTGCATGTGCACCTTAGTGCACCCAAATTTGGAGATGTGCACCCAATTTTTTTTCTGTGGGTGCACTGGTGCACCTAAATATTTTTGTAGGCATTTTTGTTCATACTAGTATTAAAAATGTACAAACAGTATACAGGATATTTTTGGCATCTAAGTGTTAGAAAAATAATATTTCTTTGTTGTAGTGCTTGCGTAAGATTTCATAACTTAGCTCCTATTTCAGATTCAAGTTCAGAAGAGGAGCAGTAATATCTGTAATTAGGTTTTGTTTTATATGGTGCACCCAAATAAATTTGGTGCACCAAATTTTTTTTTAGGTTAGGTGCACCTATTACTAAAAATGAATTTCGAGCTTTGCCACAACAAAGGATGTTTCTATTATAAGTAGAACAATTCTTTCTAGGGCATCTTCGAGACTTCCTTTAGTAAACTGCTGCACTTTTAGTTAAATTAGTTTAAACAGTCATGCCTTCAAATATCAGAGTTATCAACCAAGAAGTGAGGTGTTCAAAAACTCGTATTTCCCAAGAACTATCGTAGACTGGAACTCGTTCCTACCAAACACAGTTGTGGCGTCATCACAGAAAGCGTTAAACAACTCCTGCAATTAAATATGCAAAGATTAAGTGTAACAAGTTGTTCAGTGTGATATAGCTAGCCGCCGCCGCGCCGCGTGCCTGGGAAGCTGGTGTGTTACGCCGAAGGGTGGCTATACCGGCTATACCGATACAGATACGGATCTTGTATTTTTCTAAATACAATTTTTGATTCTTATTTTTTCATCAAAAGCAGGATATTACAATACAATAAAAGGCTGTGTATACTACTGAATTGCGTTGAACTTTTACAAATTTGAAGCATTTAGACACACCTGCAGATTAAAATGTATACATATATGCATTGATACATATGTGCAAGATATAAACAAACGAAAGTGCATGTACATACGATATAAAAACAGGAGCGTCATTGTTATGCCCTGACTCCATATCTACGTACTTAGGCCAATATATATGCAGTGCATTACAAAAGAGAGAAAGTATTGTAACAGATAGCAACGCCTAATACACATCATGTTATACGCCATTTAAGTACACATTCCTGTAGTAACACTAATAGTTTCTTATTTCTGTAGTAATACTAGTAGTCTCTTAGAATAGACATAATTGTATTGTTCATATTTGTTATTGTTGCCATACATTGTATTGATATTGTTTTAAACAATTATGTTATTTTCTCCATATAGAGGCCAACAAAACGCACTACATAGATTAACATATAATTTGCCCTTGCGTTTCTTAAGTCGGCAGTGACATCACCCCAAAAATGACAACCCATTTTTATCTATTAGACATACAGAGGTGCCTTAGTGCAGTATGTACAATTGATCATATTAAAATATGTATGTATACGTAGGTATTTTTACAACATTATCTGGTTGGTAAAGGTTAGACATTTAGGTAAACAATACTCCATCCAGAAAATTCAAAGTTGAAATTTTCTATGAATATTCCCTAATTTGTGTTAAAATAATAACACTATGCAAGCATAAGAGCAAAGGGGGTCCAGATGGGAACCAACCCAGATGTGAAAAATTTAATCAGTTTAATGTACATACAAAATTTACTCAGTTCCGCTAGGCCATGTTGATTTGATTATATGGATGACATCCGCGCACGCATGAATTTTCGCCCAGTTTTCGACTATACTGTAAATCGTACAAAAGTAGCTGCAAAATGAGCAAACATATGTCGTAATTCCATTCCAGAGGACAAGAAGAAAATATGATGGAATGAAAAGAACTATAATTATTCACCATGGCAATATTCGCACGCTCGCATCAGTTTTGGGGTTCCAAGAGGATGCCATCCATATAATCAAATCAAAATGGCGTAAGTATTGTTTAAACACTATAAGATATGACCCGTCTAAATGACGTAGCTCTAACCTTTACCGTTCGCTCGAACTTAAAAAGACCTTCACCCGAGCCTTCGAATGCGACATAACTGTAGCAGAGCCAAGTCAAAATATTTTTTTAAGCTTAGCAAGAAGCATGGCGTCGGAAAACACATTTTGTTTTGACCTCCTGGAAAGAATCTCGAAAAAAATACTTCTAAGGAGTTGTATCCCAAAGACTCCAAAAGATGAATTTTACTGACAAAAAGCAAATTATCCAAAATAGAGGGGCATCGACTGAATTTTACTGACAAAAAGCAAATTATCTAAAATAGAGGAGCATCGGCTGTGTCATCGTCCTGATAAACTAAGATTATTTAACGGAAGGTGCAGATAACTTCCGAGCACCTGACATTTGCACACAATATACATCGACAACTGTATCCACAGGATGCCCGGATGTTGACCCTACCTTGACCCCATGGAACCCTGGACACCACCCGAACGCGCAGGTGGTTGTGGGTAGAGGACAGAACTACCTGCTCCAGTCATCAGCCACTTTTTCCTCACTGGAAGTCAAGGATGGGGGTAAGTCGTACTTCTGTCAAACTTTGCTATGACTCAGTGAAACAAATATCCGCAAATTAGCACAAAGTTAGCTTTAACTATTAACACACACGTAAATGCTAAGTAAATAAACTACAAGTTAGGATATTGAAAATTTATCTTACATAACCTGTGCTTCTCTCATCTCCCTTACATTTTACGTCTATCAGAGAAGCTGTACTCCAGGTAGAAGCTTAGAGAAATGTGCATAATAGGCAATGTAAGCAATGTCAGGGGAAAAGGTCTCCCGTGCTCTAAGCAGAGCATGGGGTTTGGTGCCCATGTCCATTTCCGTAGCCCTTAGGCGACACACAGTTGTGCAGGGCACTACATCAGGGGGCTAGTCCGCTGGTAGTGCTGTGCGTTTGACCTTCCCACAGTCTTTCTCGTATGTGCTGAGTGCTTAGCAGAGAAAGAAGTGTGTACCATTTTTAAAGTCATTGGTATGACCCGGCCCGGGTTTGTACTCACGACCTTCCTATTACAAAGCGAGCACTCTACCAATTGAGCTATTGCACCGGTCAGTGAAGCAATGGTGTAAAAGAAATTCCCAAATGGATGTCTTCTATTCTATGTTCTACTAACCTGATAAAATTATTTATTCTATGTTCTACTAACCTGATAAAATCATTTATTCTATGTTCTACTAATCTGATAAAATTATTTTTGGACGAATCAGTTACTTTCTGTAATAATACTGTATCCGTCTGCGCAGGTAGGGTTGTCTTTGCTGACTTGGGTCAGACAGAAATAGTCCTGAGAGCACGTGAGGTTACCGTGGGCAGCGATGGCGGGTTCTACATCGGCAGTGAGACGTGCCCGTACCAGGGGAGGGCCACGGTGTCCCTGTACGGCCGTAAGGACGACCAGAAGAACAGCAAACAGTTCCTGGTCACGGCGGGTGGGACTCTGGAGATCCACGGTCAACACAAGCTGGCCTGGACACAGCTTACCCAGACTGTTCCGGCAGGGGGACTTCCTAAGGTTGGTCTTCAATAGCCTCCACCAGGCCTTTCTACGGGAATACGGATCGTATATAGAATTCGGCAAAAAAAGAGAGTAATATTGGCCAGGTTAGTCTGGCCGCGGGAGGTTGTTTCTTCCCCTGTGCGGCCAAGTCAAATCCCAAGGTGGCCAAACTCCCCCCGCAAATAGTCTCCTATATATACTTTTTAGCCAGCGTAGTTAGTCTGATAGAGACTAGGTCTTTAGCTGTAAGTGTAGACGGTCTGTCCATCGGCATTAGCACATCAACTAATGACAGAATAGAAATCAACTGTTCTACCCAATGAGAGAGTGAATGAGAGTGTGACAGCTATATGTATATAACATAGTTAAACCGCACTCCAAGTAAATTTCATACCTGAAATTGGTTTTCGCATTTTTCCCGAAAAATGAAGAAATTGAGTCGTGGGAGTGAACTTGATAGAATTGATGTAGCCAAGTGGGGTAGTTCTAGAAATGACAAAAAAGTACTTTGGTAGTTGTTAAAGTTTTAGCTTCAATTGAGACAACTTGATGCTATGGTCAATTTTGAATTTGACATCTTGATTTTTGGTCCATCTTGATTGCTTTTGCTCTTGTTCTCGCAACAGCTTTGGAATTCGTTTATGATGTCATTCAGTCCTGTACTTGCTTTAGCCTAGATTAATTGGGGAAAACAATAGACGAGATAACGCAGCATTTTTGGCGACGCCTCAGGGGTGGAGCTGTTGGCATAGTACTGCGATTGAGTTGAAAATATTCTAAGAATTCCATGAATGCATTCCACGAATGCATCCACGAATGCGTTCCCTAGTGAACTAAATTTTTTCAACAAGTTGACTCAAGAACGGCTGGATGGATTTGGTTTCATACTTAGTGGATCTGTAGAGTGTGACTATATCTAGAAATGATAAGATTTTTGGTCCCCTAGTGGCTTCCCTTGGTACTGCAGTGAAACTTCCGGTCTTGATATCTCGCAATCACACATCAAAAGAGTATCACGTCGCCGAGGCGTGTTTTAAATGCTACTTTATTTTATTTGCCATACATCAGGGTACCTTTGCTTGGGACTCCGCTACCAGTAGTAGGGGCCGTGGAATGCACGTGAACGTCGTCGATGAAATCTCAGGAGCCGTGGTGGACTGGCGAAGTTTCGACACTCACGCCAGCGAAGGCAACAGTCGCAATCTGGCGTCATTCATCGACCAAATACCGCAGGGGAAAATCGTGACGCTGCAAACAAAGGACGAGGCATCATCAAGACTGGAGGCAACAGCTCGAGAGAAAATCAGGGCTTTGGGAAGCGTCGAAGTGGATTCCTTATCTCGTAGGTAAGAAATTTTTACAATTAATATTCTTTTAGGAATTGGTCATATAGAACAACAATCTTATCGATCTGCAGCCTACAAGTTTTAATATTCAAGAGAAATTTTCGCAAGCTAAACAATAAAGACTACCGGGAAATATTTTGTAACCTCATGTTAACCCCAATTCCTGTGACTCATCTTTGACATTCTGCAATTCTTTGACATCCTGTCAATCTTTCCCACCCAAGTGCTGTCGACCGATTATTAACTACACCTAATTTTCTGTGTCTGACCTGTTTACCTGTCCTTCGGATTGTCAATCTCGACCAAACAGGCAAACAGACCAACATCCTGTCCACTTACTGTTATCTAAAAAATATACAAACAAACCCACACCTAAACTACCCAAAACAATACTTTTGTACCCGATAGTGATAATAGTTTAATGACTAGTCTATGGCACGTTTTAGGGAACCCTGGGCCTTTGTCGGTGTGAAGGGAGACCCCAGTCGCGCAGTTGAACGGAGAATCCCTTATATAGGTGAGTACTGGTTAAAGACACTATTAGCATCTTATTTGGGTCAACACGACCTGTAATTTGCTACCTCTTACTTAATAATTTTACGAATAGGTGTACTTACTTATTTCATTTATTTATTACAATTCATCACATACACATGTACATGGAAGGCATGGTGGAATAGATGGACCTATGTGCACCTTTTCGAGGCCACCATGCCGACAAATAAATAGACAATGTGCATATATAGAAAATACAAAACAGTGATACTGTATATACATGACAATTAAAACAATAATAAGCATACTAAACGGGGCCTCGTAGCGCGGCAGGTGGTGCAGCCACACGACAGCACCCAGGAACACGCCTCGGTCACAACCCGCCGTACGTGCTTCAGCGTGCTGTCTACGTGCAAAAACGTGGGCAAACGTAGGGCATCCGTGCGTGGTGAGTACCACCTCCGTACGGAATCCTACGGATTTGGGAGCACACAGACACGCCGTAGAACTTTAAGTGCATGTAAAACCTTTTCTACGTGAGGTCTGCGGATTCACCACCCGTAAGTGCGAGTGCGTGCGACACGCGTGCCCCTTACGTGTCGCGTACGGATGAAGCACGTGTGAGTATAGCCTCCTTACGGTAAAGTTGCAATCGCACATAGATCGTACGTTGTAAGCACGTACAACTCACTTACCACTTGCGCAACGTACGATGCACGCAACCGCTCCCTCCTTACGGTAAAGTTGCAATCGCACATAGATCGTACGTTGTAAGCACGTACAACTCACTTACCACTTGCGCAACGTACGATGCACGCAACCGCTCACGGCCAGACGTGGCGTGCAGACCCCACTCTTACACCTTGCGCAACCGTGCGAGTGACGTGCGTCGACGCCACTCCTTCCCCACGTTTTCACAAAAAACGTATCAGACGTAGCCTCCCAAAAAACGTACGGACAAAAAGCACGTACGGCGGGTTGTGAAGAAGGCTATATCCAAACTTAAATATTGATTGAATGTATTTCGCATTGACAACTGACGCTTTTTCTTGAAAGCCGCCACGTCAGTTGGACTCGACGCGTTAGCTCCCAACGCTCTGGTCTCGACGTCCAGTTTATTCCATATTGTTATAATACATGTGTTGTATGTCATCCGTATTTATCTCATTCCAGACACACAGACCACCGGCACCGCCGCCGTCACAGCGACGTTTGATGCCTTCTTCGGCTCATTTGACATCACTGTCACAAGTGAATGGCTGGGAGGTAAGACAAAAATTGTATTACATGTACTATGCTATTCTAATTTTTCAACATTATGATATCATAGTCGTGCATGTATAGTAGTACTTTTTCTCTAAAAACCATACAGCATTTTAAAATTTTCAAATTAATTATAACAAGACTGGGAATTTATGAAAACATACATTGCCATGGCGACGGTGGTTGCTGTTAGAGTTATTGTTTGCATGGCACTGCCATCATTTCATGATTTTGAGGAAGACTTGGTACCTGTTAAGTCTAGACACTATATATACAGTTCACAAGCCCCGGGGTCACAGGAAGTAGGGCCATCCGGTGCAGAGAGGTCTTCCCAAGGGTTTCCAGGAATGTGGGCATAGATGTGGGTCAGAGAAATGCCTGTGGACATTCCGCATGCCTGTGGACAAAATGCCTGTACCATTCCTAGAATTCTTGCAAACTGCACACAATACGGTACCATTAGGCTTCTCCCTGAGACGTCGCCAAAAATTTCATTAAACCACAACAATTTAATTTCTTAGTTAACGGATTCGCCAGCTTAATTTTTTTTCTGATTTGCAAAAAAAAACACAGAATCAACTGCAAATTGTTCATATTTTGCCCTGAACAGTTGAAAACAGTCCCTTTCTTCCTAGTTGTTACAGTTATTCCATATTTCAATGCAGTGGTATCATTAAAAGTTCAAGATTCATTGTTTGAATTTTGAACCAGCCTGGTGTGTTGACTTTATGGCCCCTATCGTACCATTTAGGGCCACAATAGGATGCCTAGGCCTGTTTTTATTTTTTTTTCGCCTGCCCGCTCCATTATTTTTCTAGAAAAATCCGTTATCCAAGAAATTTAATTGGTGTGGCCTTATTGTGCTACAGGAAGAGATCGGTGTACCTTTTCGGTGAAGAGTGCAGGCGGTGACTACGTCCTTAACCTGAAGGATGACGTGAGCTCCTGGCAGCCCGGGGACCACATCGTGCTGGCCAGCACGGATTACAACATGGAGCAGGCGGAGGAGTTCCGGCTGGTACCGTGTCCGCAGTGCTCCGCCCACCAGGTCAAAATCAGCGGTAAGAACACCTAGTGCAATGCCCAGGTAACATTTCCAAACACGAACCCGACCGGGCAGCTTTAGTGAACGAAAAGTATCAAATAAAAGACAACAAAACACACAAAAAAGTTTGAAGTATTATCATGAGTACTATTTGAGTATATTCATGATGCTAGTTGTTGACTTTCCGTTTATAATAATAACTTTATTGCGCAACAGTTGTACATGGTACAAAGTATGGCATCTACTAGAATAAGTAAGGTTAATCTAACTAATACAGGAAATGGATTGCTAGTATGAGATATCAACTTACAATATTTGGAGGAGTTTCTAATATCTAATACAGTCTTTAATATAGCATGTATGGGTTGTCACTTGTCAATATGTATTTAAATTTGCTTTTCAAGTTCATTGTGGCAAATGCTGGAAAGGAATCCGATAGTCTAGTGCATGGTGTATTGCGTATATCAATATATTTAGGACACACAATTAGAATGTGGCCTTAGCATAAGCACGGCGTCCGAACTTGCAGCGACTGTGCGCGAAACCTGGATTTTTTTACGGTTGACGTTTAATATTTGGCCAACGGTGCATCACAATTTTGCCCGTTGCAGACGATGTCTTTACTACACCACTACTATCAGCGTTCCTAAATCATTGACTGATTTAATCGACTTCATAGGAGAGGTTCAGTACAACCACTTCGGCGAGGTGTCGGATGACGTAGACCTGCGGGGAGAGGTTGGTCTGCTGACCAGGAACATCAAGTTCCAGGGGGAGGTCGAGGACAGCTGCTATGGGGACAACTTCTGCCAGTTCTTCGACTACGACACGTATGGAGGGCATATGAAGGTAGTTTTTGCCGACGCCTCAGGGGCAAGCCCGATTAAAGAATTTAGAGAAATAGGCGCCATGCCCGTTAATGCGGATTTAACTTCTGTGTGTCTACGAAAGTATGTCATGTGTATCATTTATCAACTACCACAGCCATATGTTGCAACAACAGATAAATGACACGAAATACAAAACCAAGGCAAAAATCTTCATTGACAACCTTCTTGGAACTAGAATAGGAAACATTTATCTACTTAACAACGTCTTCTTCTTGTATACGGATGTAGTGGTTCGACTAGACACAAAGTAAATGCATAACATTTACTTTCACATTGTCTAGCTTAACAAACTACTGCTCTGTTTGAGTTGGTGAGTGAGTGAGTGAGTGAGTGAGTGAGTGAGTGAGTGAGTGAGTGAGTGAGTGAGTGAGTGAGTGAGTGAGGGTCTGCAATAGCACCTGTTACCATGGTAACAGCCGTCTGGTACAGGTTATTGACCTTATGTGGTTTGAAAAGAAGAAGAAACATAGCAAAAATATATGATTTCTTTCTGCGAAGGTAACATTATAATAAATCAAGCCAACTCTTACCTTCCCCCTCTTATGATCTGACCTAACAGATTCTAAGAGGTTTCAAAGATGTCCACCTGTCTGGTGTCGAGTTTACCCGCATGGGTCAGCAGGTGAACGGCGCGTACCCTGTCCACTTCCACATGGCGGGGGATGTGGACGAGGTCGGAGGGTACAGCCGCCCTGCGTACGTCCGTGAGCTGTCCATTCACCACTGCTTCTCCCGCTGTGTGACCATCCATGGGACTAACGGCCTGCTGGTCAGTCAGTGTCATTTCTGACCGTTTATACCTTTGGTACATGTAGCTTTAGTAGCTTTTAGTAGCGTTTAGATCCCAAGCCATAACGACAGGGACTGGGTACTGCTCAAGTTTTAACAGCGATCCTTGCACTCACTCACCCAAAAAAAAGCAAGAGCGAGTGCAAGGAGCCACGTTACAAAATCGGACGACACTCAAGCTACCAATAGGACCGGGCCCATATTATATTACAGTCCTATACTCATTAAGTAACGCAATAAGCCTTTTACGCGCTGAGTGTGGCCTCTGCTGATGCGATGTCACATACCGCCACTCGGGTTTGGCCAATCATCGTACCCGTCCGAATTCTGAATAGATGATTAAATGAATGCTGGATAGTATGTGTGCGACTCAAGTCTTTTTGAAAAAGAGGCGACCAAAGGAGTGTGCCAAAGCTAAAAAGCGATTACTTCCGTAAGATAGCAGATACAAAACTAAGAATATAGGTTATATTACCTCACAGCATTGCTTGAGAAGCACCATATGACAACGTTTTTCGTGATGATTGTTTTCTCTGATACGTCTGCAGGTCCAAGACACAGTTGGATACGACACGCTCGGCCACTGTTACTTCCTGGAGGACGGCGCCGAGCAGCGGAACGTGCTGGACCATAACCTGGGTCTGGTGACGCGGGCAGGCACGCTGCTGCCCACCGACAGGGACGCCTACATGTGCCGGCGCATGAGGGACGAGGTCTACGGGGACTACGTTCCATCAAACAGCGACTGCGAGTGAGTGTTTCGGGCAGGCATAGCCGTACACCGTTACAAGATAGACTATGCAAATAACTGTATCTGTAGCAATTCTTGTATTGAAGATGAATCGCATTTTATGCTTGAGTGTTTATTATATGATAACGAACGTAAATCACTGTTCAGTTCAATTAAGCTCGACAAAAAATGTAAAACATTATCAAATGAAGACACTTATATCATATATCATATCATCTATAAATATAGACGTCATCAATGAAGTATGTAAGTATATTCCAAAATGTTTCAAAAATAGAGAAGAAGCCATTAGAACTTAGATCGATACCACTTTATGTATATATTTCATTTTTAGCATTGTATACCTTAGACCTGATGTTAGCCTTTCTTTATTACTATTGTTGTAGTACTCTCTAGTACATTGTACTTTGTACATCCATGCATTTATCCCCCCGGGGAATAAACATGCAATAATTTTTTTCACTAATCCTTGCAAGTCCGATTCAGGTACGTCGCATATCTCATAGCTGATCTGCGCGACGCGCTAATCGTCAAAACCACGTCTAAGGGCACGGTCACAATTGCAAGCCGGGGCCCGACCGGGTTGTTTCGATTAACGGAAAAAAACAACAATCTATATCAGTAATATACGCAAATAGCTCCCATGATTAATGTTCTAAAACTTATTTGTGTGTTTTGCTGTTTTATATCATAATTTTCGTTCCATACGACTGCCCGGCCGGGCCCCGGGTTGGGAAATGTGACCGCGCCTTAACTAACTTCAAGCCGGTTTGAGCTTTACTTAAATCACATGACAAAAGGTGGCGTCGTACCAATACAGAGGTCTACGGTCTACTCGCTAAAAAGTTGGCATCTTGTCTGAGTGGAAGTGGGGGTGAAAACCTGCCATCACATAAATTCTATTTTCCGTATCGTCAATCAAAGGTCTTTTCTTCTTTTCTTTTGCGTACCGTACACAGAGCAGTAGCAACGTTCTGGATTGCTCATCCTAACAACATCCTCACCAACAATGCGGCAGCCGGATCTCTGGTATGGAGTCTTATTTCTTAAGAAATTATGATTACAATCTAATCGTTCTATCATTATTTCAAGTCATAAATATATAAAAAAAATTAATTTAATTTAACGGCTCTCCGTGGCCAATGTGAAGATGTTGTCACATCGGCGCACCAAATCCGTAAGGTGTTTTTGGCACCCAGACAGACAGATTAGCTTAAGAGTCTCGGTGGGCGTCACTCCACTGTATAGGAAATATGGCATATGGGCGTATATATGGCATATGGCATGACCTTAAAGACAGGAAATGAGATAACCATTTCCTTAACCGTTTTGCAACCAACGTCTCTAGCAAACCTTGCATGTGAAAAAAAACCTGCAGAAACACAAGCAAACACATGGACAAGAAAATAAAACATATCATATGTAATTTCATCTGTGTTAGTAGTAATGATCCAATGCATAAATTGATGCTAAACTTTATTCCGACATTAATTTAACACAACGATTAAATTTTCAACGGCAGAACAATAAATGACCAATAACTTCTAAACGTAAGCCAGAAAAGTTCTAGACTTGTGACCAAACGAGACTTTACGTATACGTGACGTCACGTCACTGATCGATGAAACGTACCAGAAAATTTGATCCTTGTGTATCCTTGGTGCTAAAACAAAGTTTAGCACCTTACTGTGGAAACAAAAGCTCTGAACGCGGGTAATATACAGTGCAGTGCAAGTCTATATTTGTGGGGTCGTGTGGTGTAGCGGCAGAGAGCGCGACTCGGAACCTAGAGGTCCCGGGTCCTGACATACCACCGATCTTGTGCCCTTGGGAAATGTACCTTACACGACTTTCCTCACTTCGCCCAGGTGAAAATGAGTATTGTCCTGGCATGTATTTGTCCCCTGTGTTGGTGAAGGCATAATTATAAGTTGAAAAAACTCGAGTGTGCCGTCACACGGCGGTCTGTCACTACGGTATTCTTTCCCATTGCTAGGGGGGTTCGAAAACGTATCAGGTTACAGGACGCAAGTTTGGCCTGTTTTGGACTACCCGTAAACTACTTGAAAATAAACAAATAGTATTGAAGGGTAAATTCCGTCAAAATAAAATGAAATTATCGTGTTTACATAGGTTTAATGTTAGTTGTTTACGTTAAATTACTAATTTTGAAAAATCTCGCTCCGAAAGACGATTTTTTTCGGGATTTGGAGCGCCAGTCCGAGACAGTCCGAGTCATGTTTTTAGGCAAAAACCGTTTAAGATTAGCTACGTATGTTACCCCAAATTCCCGATTTTTACATTTTTCGACGACTAGGAATAAGATCAAAAATCGTGTCTTAGGAATTTTTTAATTTCTGATTTCAAGTATAGTTTTTATCGACATAAATGTGAAAAAACGGCATTTTTTGGCATTTTTCGCACTTAATTGCTCATAATTCAAAATCATGGTCCTTTTTCGAAAATCCGTAAGACACGATTCTGGACAAACCCATTACGGTCATTTTGAGCCGTCAATGACATATGTTGGACTTTCCATGCTTCCAATCTTAAACGAGTTTTGCACGCATGTCATACGGCATGAATATGACTAGTGTTTATTTAGGCTGATGAGTACAAGCATTGCGATCTTCAAGGTCACCCACAATAACGGCAGTAGCTTCGTTTCATGTTCCAGCCCACTACAAAATGAAGGCAGACATGTAGTTGTCCAGGAAATGGTTTATATTTGTGAAAAGGTGGATTTTTTTCTGTTAGAAGGTACACATGTAAAAAGGGGCCGGAAAACCCAGGTTTACTGTAAATGACCGCAGGTGACCCCGTTTCGAACACCGTTCTATTCGAATTACGTCAGATCGAACATGGTTCGGGTTCTACAGCAGGTGGGAAGATCGGGGCCCAATTTTGACCACCGTGTCACCACGTCTGGTGATTACATGTTGGAATAAAAAAGTCTATATTTCCCCTTCCCTGCAGTTTACTGGAATCTGGTACATCTTCCACCGTGAACCGACCGGCCTGTCGGCGGGCGCCCTTCCTCGGTACCAAGCCTCGCGGACTCCTCTGGGCCGGTTCTACAACAACAGGGTGCACTCTAATGGAGAAGTGGGTATAAGATATGACTTAATAGATTCTCACGGACAATCCCTCACAATATACAACTTTTTTTCCTTTTCATGTGACCTCTACATGTAGGTATGTATTGGCGATTTCAAAGTGTTCCGTAAGACACTGAAGTTTTAAAAAAATCACTTTTCTTGAGTAACCGTTACTTTTGTATTCCATTACTTTGATTTCTAGCCGCCATCGACGTGTATTGAAGATTATCGTACATTATTTCAGTGTGTTAATTAGCAGCAGCATGTCCTCTTGTTTTCTTTTTTCTTAAACTTGAAATTTGAACTAGATAGGTCTATTGCACTAACAACTAAGAATGTTTCCTGAATACTAACATTGCATGTAATCTGATCAATTTCTCGTCGATGTTTTGCTCAAATCGTTTGAAATGGTAGTTGATTTGTTTTACTTAGGACGGATTTATGATAGACGAGGGCGTGAAGACTACGCAGCCATCTGCAAATTCACCAGAGGAATACCTGTCCAGAACCGGCGCACGGTATTTTCCCCAGTGCTTTCTCCTTATAATAGACGTTGTATGTACCATATATTGAAAGATACGTTTGTACGCAATAATTGTTCCAAGATAAAGAAATAAGCAAACAAATATCAAGCAATGAAAAACTGTTATCCAACTCATAAATTTCACTCACAGGAATTTTCGACTGAATCACTCAGTCTTCCTCAGCTATCTGACCCAAATGCTGTGGACACGTGATTTTTCCCACGTGTGACGTCAGCAAAGGGTCAAATGTTGTCTGAAGTCGATATCCCCCCCCCCATCCCAGTTGAGCGATGGTTGAAGTGCCCTGATGTATATGGCCTCTTTTATGCCTCTCTTGAAGTAATCCTGTTCGGTATCCAAGATTCTAACCCCCTCAGTCGAAAATTCCGGTGAGGGAAATTTATGAGTTTGAGAACAGTTTAAATTTTTCATAATATAATCAACCAACTCATATGAATTTTCATGCAAATATTAAGCGAGGTAAAGGAACAGATCATGTAAGAGACATGAGTTATATTGCATTTTTTTTGCATTCATTTTCGACACACCAAAACGCCACACAGTACTAGTACGTAACATTTAACGTTAGACATTACATACTCGCTGAAAATATAACAGGTTAGTGCAGGTAAAATTGGGGCTGTGCAGGTTTTTTCTGATCGATTGACAAAATTAACAGTTAGGGCTTTCTATCTGGACTGTGTTAATTGAGCTTGTTACATTTAGATTTCGCTGGGGAGGGACTCCGAGGGAGATAGTTCATAAGCATTTTCTTAACCAGTTTGTACCAGTAGTAATCATAGTAAAACATTGAACTTTATTTCAACACACAGTTTACAGAGAGATCAAATTTTCAGCGACCACTGTCGCCTTCATCAGGATAATTAAAACTCCCTGGCACTTTTGATCAATTGCTTGCGTCTCGTGTGGATAAGGTCACGTGTTTGTAAACCGTAACTCTCGCGAGATCACGTTGTAAAGTGATTGGTCATTAATTATCCTGATGAAGGCGACAGTGGTCGCTGAGAATTTGAACTCTCTGTAAACTGTGTGTTGGAGTTTTACTACAGTTTGTAACTTTATCTTTGCAGGTACAAGCCCCATCAGAACGCCGATCTCCTGGCGCCCCGCGTGCCGGCCATGATCGAGGGTCTCATAGCGTTCAAGAACATCGAACACGGGGCCTGGGTCCGGGGAGGCGACATCTGGTTCAACAAATGCGCGTGCGTACATCCTACTTCTTAACCATACTTCTTTACTGTAAATTTGTAACTACTTAAGTTAGACTGACACGTCTGTAAAATCGCCTAACAATTCAGCCCGTTACGGCTGCCAGGAGGCTTTTATGTAACATCTAAATGTCTAATAAATCAGTCTACTACTACTACAACTACTACTACTACTACTACTACCACTACTACTACTACTACTACTACTACTACTACTACTACTGTTGCTACTGCTACTACTACTACTACTACTACTACTACTACTACTACTACTACTACTACTACTTTACAGGCTGAATAAATAGTACAAATCGGCTTAAAAAGGAAAACTGAACCCCGTGTGTTCGGCTAATGCCGGGGTCACATTTCCAACACGGGGCCGGCCGGGAAGCCTAATGGAACAAAAAGTATAATATAATAATAGGAACTATTTTTCGTATATTACTGATATAAATGGTTTATTTCTCGTTAATCGTATCAGCCCGCCCGGGCCTCGGTTTGGAAATGGGACCTCAGCATAAGTCCCCTGGCCAGTTACGATCATTTTTAGGCCGATTTCTGTAATTTATTCAGCCTGCATGCAAAGGAGTCTGGTGGTCACTTTCGTGTAGGTCGTACGATTTTGATGCTTTTCTCTAGCGGTCTGTTATGAAACCAGCCGTCGACATCAATCTAGTACAGCATTTTCTATCCCAAGAACGTAGAATATCCTCCGTACCTATGCGATACTACGACGATCGTAAAGTCTATGTTACCATGCACTTAGTATCAAAGAAGTTGGTTTTTGTTGTTTTTGTTTTGCATTTTTGTCCAAGAATTTTCACATTAACCATGTCCCCAACATTGACTAGTTTGAAAAGTTTGTCTATAACTTCGACGTGTACATACAGGAAAGATTGTATTTCATATTTATCTGTATGGGAACCATAAAATACATGGATTTGATACCTTCATCTTTTTCCAGGTTCGTTGACAATGGAAAAGGACTGACAATGTCAAGGTATGATATCAGTATTTGTTAATCTACAAGCGTGTCACAATCTTTTTGGCTATAGTAGAGCTATGGTAACCTTTCAGCCGAGTTACATGTATTTATTATATTGCTGAATCTGTTACTGAGAATATGTTATCGTTTTCCGTAGATCACGTATCTAAATGTTGATTGGTATTTAATCGTGGTTTACACTACTTACTGAATTCCGCCACGTACCTCCCACTAACTTCCACATGTGACATTCCTGTCAATCAACTGTCAAAATCATATACCACCCACCCATCATGCAACCGCAGATATATTAGGACAAGCAGTGACACAAATATACAACTAACTCACACAAATTATATTTCCGTACTCAAAAGTAACAAGAGGATTCGCAGGGCTTGAAATTGAAAAAAAAAATCATTTTTGGGAATAGGTGCACTGGTGCACCCAACCTAATATTTTAGGTGCACCATTTAAAAATATTGTCAGCAAAAGCTAATGCTTCATTAGTCATTCAAGAAAAGTAATAACAATGATTTTATTATTTTTCTGACACTTAGATGCCAAAAATATGCTGTAGCCTGCTATACCATGTAACATCTTTAGATACATAAACCTATGAAAATATTTGGGTGCACTGGTGCACCCACGGAGAAAAATTTCGTGCACAGCTCTAAATTTGGGTGCACTAAGGTGCACATGCACCCAGTATTTCGATCCCTGATTCGTGATGGATATATATGTGACTTTGTATGTAACTTTTCTTTCTCGATACAGTGAAGGGACGTTCCCTAACGACGAAGGATCGAGTCAGAAGATCTGGGACAGCATCTTTATCGGGGAGAGTGAGAACGTGGGCACGGCCAGCGGATCCAGCGACTGGGGAATGGGAGGGGTCAAGCCGGTACCGAGGAGCTTCCCTAAATCCACGTAAGTCACTGTTACTGTAGTATGTATTGTCTCATTGGCTCTTTAAATCTTTCATTCTGTACGATTGCACGATGACAGTTTTTTTTTACCTTTGGTATATATATATAGATAAAATCTCGTTAAAAGAGAGAGAGCTAAGAAGGCTTCATTTTAAAGCTAGTACAAATTGGTAGGGAGAGAGAAAAAAGAGGGAGGGAAAGGGATTTTTTAGCTTTAGGGTGTCTTTGGTATATGTATATACAGAGGGATAAAAGTTAGTAAAGAGAGAGAGAGAGAGAGCTAAAAGGCTTCATTTTAAAGCTAGTACAAATTGGTACGGAGAGAGAAAAAAGAGGGAGGGAAAGGGATTTTTTTAGCTTTAGGATGTCTTTGGTATATGTATATATAGAGGGATAAAAGTTAGTAAAGAGAGAGAGAGCTAAAAAGGCTTCATGCTAAAGTTAGTACAAATGGGTAGTGAGAGGGAGAAAAAAGAGGGAGGGAAAGAGAGATTTTTTAGCTTTAGGATGTCTTTGGTATATGTATATAAAGAGAGATAAAAGTTAGTAAAGAGAGAGAGAGCTAAAAAGGCTTCATGCTGAAGTTAGTACAAATTGGTATTGAGAGAGAAAAAAGAAACAGAGATATTTTTAGCTTTAGGATGCATCCTTTTTATTTCTCTCTGTGTTTCTTTGTCGCTCTGTCTCCCTCTGTCGCTCTCACTCTCTGTCACTCTCTCTTTCTCTGTGTCAGAAAGCCTGGATGCCAGGCTTTTAGCTTTATCAGTACGCTATTTCTCTGTCGCTTCCCTGCCAACGACGGAAAGAAGTTCATCTTAATAGAAGCTACAAAGGCTGGCATTCAGGCTATCAGAAGTTTATGCTATGATCCAGAAGTAGAATCACTCCATTCTATATCTAAAATATGCTTGCAACGAGTGCTTCGTAGAATGTAAATAGAGATATCTAACCCTGTCTAATGCTGAGGTCACATTTCAAAACCGGGGCCCGGCCGGGCAGCTTTTCGGAAAGAAAAGTACGATAAAAAAGACAGCAAAACACAGAAACGTTTTTGATGATAATCATGCGCACTGTGTGTATATACTCTTGATATGGATTGGTTAATTTTTCGTTCATACAAACAGCCCGACCGGGCCCTGGTTTGGAAATATGACCTAAGCATAATTAACCAACAATTAGTGATTGAATATTTACTGTGTAACTGTAGAAGTTTCCCGATGAGGGGGCTAGAGGTTTACGACGGCCCCACCTTAGCTGAACGCTGCACCTTCAAGAAGTACGCCGCGGCACCGGAGTACAACCGGTGGAGCAGCGCGATCGGATTTTTCCTGAACAATAACTGGCAAACAGCGCCGAAGAACAACCTCACCGAGATAAAGTTCGAGGAGGTAAGAGAAACGTTCGTAGTGTTACAAGCGTTGGGCCACCCCCCCCTAAGAACTCGCGAACGGTATGTCGTATGACCACCAAATTTTCAGAGAATGGTGTACTAGTAAAAATTCATCATATCTACAATTTTTATGTCGTTATGACGTAATATGACGTCATTATGACGTCATTAATGTGATTTTATTGGCCAAAACCGTCTAAATAGGTTTTTCCCTGAAAACTAAATGGTATTCAACATAACTGTACCAAAAGTGTTAATGACAGAATATCATGGTGTACTAAGTCTTATGTTGCCCATAGCAACGCCAGTGACGTCATAAAATGACGTCATGCATATTTAAGATATCCGCCATCTTGGATCATCAATCTTGAATTTTTAAAAATAGTTTTTTTTTTCATGATAAAGCCTAAAATACATTGTAAACATACTAAAGACCGTCATTCAAACCTTTTTTGGAAAAAGAAATGAAAGTATTGATGAAATTTTAATGAAAATAACCTGTATATACCTGTTCTAATGATATGGTCCGCCATCTTGGATTTTGGCCAATGACGTCATCAAATTAGCATAAATTATGCATATTTAATTATGAAATTTACATAAAATTATATGGGATGTTATTTATATTAGAAACCATGAGTATCTTGACATAAAACCCATAAAATTCTATTGTTGAAACAAAAAGTACTAAATTTAGCAAAAAATGCCTGTCAGAAACCCGTTGCCATGGCAACTAAAAAAATTATTATCTTATTTCAATGATAGAGAATTGTTGCCAACAGTATTCTAGGAAAAGTCACCAAGTTTAGCCGTTCTACGGCTAGCCGTTCAGACGCTAGGTGACATCAAAGTTGCCGCGGGCACTTTTATCCCCCCCCCGGTCTAGGTAGGGTTAAAAACAAAACCTGCGTTTCTCTTCTGGTGTCTCAGTCACTGACGAAAGGTAGTGGATACTAGCTGAAACGCCTGACCGTTTCCAAAATCATATCCAGTTTCTCAAGTAACTGCTTTTTGGCGTAAAAACAAGTACTGTAAATCGTACAAAGCGCTGGATCATGAGCAAACCATATGCCTTAAATTGCCAAAAAATATTGGAATACATTAATATCAATTGGGAAAAATCTTTCCAATACAAATGAAGAAAATGTGAAGAAATGTAAGTGAAGAGACTATCATTCGCCATGAATACTCTTTATGGTTAGTCGTTTGTCCAACTTTCATGACTGCGTATATTTCTCAGTGAATACATTTTTGGCCAACCTTTTTTTTTCGTACGCTCGCATCAGTTTTGGAGCTGCCATGGAATGCCATTCATCCGTAACCAAATTAACAAAACCTGAAGGAAAAAGATTATCTTAGATTCTTGTAGGTGGTAGTTAATTCTGTCGGTTGAAATCAGCAAAAGCGACCAACGATATACGTCAAATGGGACCGTACCGTGAGCTCTATCCATTGAGACTGAACTTCGAAGTGAGGAATCTAAACAAGGCCACAGCAAATAAATTTGATGGATGACATCCTCCGTAGAATCCAAATCTAATGCGAGAGGGTGAAAAAAGCAAGGTGGGCCAAAAAAACAAGATTCCTATATTTTTGAATTTTTACATCATAAACCCTGCTGAACAAGAAATGATACCTTTATTTTGCTAACTTTACTACCAACTGTTACAACATTCATTTGTCACTGAAACAACTTAGAAAAGGGGAAATTTTCAATTATTGTACAGGTGGTTTTGATTCGGTGGGTACAAAAGGAATGAAATACATCACTGCATTATAGTAAAAGTCAAAACAATAAATCAGAGACTTGTCGTGTATCCTCTCTTCATGTTTATCTGCCATCCACGTATTACAAGGCATTACATGGCATGCCATTTTGCCCATTTTCGGCATGTTGGCCACTGTCAAAGGGCAACAAAATTTCTTGTTTTTTTTTTCCAAAATCAGGCGAAAATCAATGCGCACGCTGATGTCATCCATAAAAATTACTTGCTGTGCATGGCCTAAACATTAAGATATATATATTTTGTATACGTACAACATACAACAAGTAGTAAGTTCACTTTGTGAAGACTAATGTTGCATACTTAACAATTCCCAGGTTCAGAGTCGGGTGTTTCTTGGCGGCAGAAACCTGCCCTACTTCCAAGGCTACGACAAAGACGGGGATAAGACACAGATATTTCACGACGAGGATGGCAGCACCACCGGCTATCCTGACAGTTTTGTAGTGGGACAGGACAACTTTGTTCTGAGGACTCCAGGGTGTGTAGAGAAGCCGGAGTGGCGAGCCTACATCTGCAGTGGCAAGTACGCACAGGTACGCTACCAGAACCTACAAGGAAGCAGGTTGACAACACACAACTAGGTGGAGGGAGTATTTTAACGGTGTTACAAAAATAATTCAGTGTCTTACATTTTCTAAACTTTATTTGGATCCACAACTAGTTTGACACCTCTGTTAGTTACTCTTCCAACATCTCATACACAAGTGACAAGAAATCGTAAAGACTGACACAAATTTACATGCTTTATGCTTAGGTCACATTTGAAACGGCGCCCGTTCGGCATGTCCTCGGCGTAGACGCCGACCGGCGTCATGACGCCGAGCGTGCGCCGTACCGTCAGGGTCACAATTAAATGTTCCTTTACGGCTCCCTGTCGGGGCCTGCTTGTGCTCCGGCCGGCGGCTCTCATTAATATTCATAAATTTTTGCGGCCGGTTTCTGTCAGGGACCCGTCCGGTGCCCGGTCAGTCGCCCGTCTTGACCCGTGCGGCGTGTGGTAGGGTGCCGACCGGCTCTTACAGTTCGGCCGGGCAGCTGTCAGGTCCCTGGCGGGTTCCTGGAGGGATCCCGACGGGCTCCTCTCGTGTTTTTGAGCAGGTACATATATAAGCGCTGCACTGCCTGCTACCGTTCACTTCAAGTAAAGAGTACACGTCAAGTAAAGAGTAGACTGAAGTTGGCGATGCAGCGTTCAGTGCAACCTGCAAACAACTTACAAGCCCGTCTGAGATTGAGATTGGTGACAACCTACATGTAGGTCTTCTGGCATTGGTAGCTGAAATAGAGAGGCAGGCAGAACTGGTGCGTCGCAAAAGTAACAGAGGGCCTACTTTCGAAAGTACTTCAACAGTGACGCAGGAAGTACTTCAGCAGTGACGCAGGAAGTGTGCCGTGGCAGCTCCATGCTATTGCGCAATAAAACCACTGAATATCGTTACTTCTGTTGAAATTTGGACTGAAAATAAATGCCAATAACTTCTGATTCCATTTTATTACGAAGGCATATGATGTAACAAGAGATAATGTCAGACACATTCTATTCCTGTTATGATCTGTTTTATGAAGTTGGCAAGAGAGCCGTGCCAGCTGTTTTCCCTTGCCCTTCGACATTCTGACACACAAATACAAGGTGTAACACACACAAGTACACGATGTAACACACACGTGGTGAACTGTGCGACGTAGTCTGAGGCAGGAGTTTATATATGCTCCCTATACCCCCCTTTTCCTGACCATCTGATGCACTGATCAGCACATGTGACGTCATAATCTTAGGCAGGTGCCTGTTCGGCCGCCCGACGGGTCCCGGGCAGTGAGGTTACGGCGTCGCTTCGGCGTATTTCGCCGAACGGGGCCCGAAGTGTTTTTAACTCTGAGTTAAAATCGATTCGGCGACCGCGCGGGGCCAAAAATAGGCCGGCAGCCGTCGGGAAGCCCGCCGGTCTCCGTCCAGGTCCCGTTCGGTAGTGCCAAAAAACACGTCGAACACGCGCCGAGCGGGCCCCTTTCTTGAATTGTGACCTAAGCATAAATAACGGTATGTACGTATACAGTAACAAAATAAAATGCAGAAATGCAGATTTTGACGTAAAAAGGAGTTTATGTAACAACCATGATAATACGTTTTTATGTTTAAAGTTAAAACTCTTGATCCAACACAAAGAAATCTCTCACCTAAAGCTTTGGACCAGTCACTCTGGTCTTCCTCAGTAGACTGACCCAGTGAAGCTTGTCACGTGGCTTTTTTGAAGTGTGACGTCAAGATTTCTTTGTGTTGGATCAAAAGTTTTAACTTTAAAGTCATGTAACTACCAACACAGGTGAACTTTCATGATATGATAATTTTTTTTTGTTTTTCTTTCTTACCTTCTACAGTTATTCATCAAGACGAAGCAGCCAAGTAACCTGTTACTGTCGCTTGTCCGTGACGAGTATCCGGATCACCCACTTGTCCTGAAAGGTACGAAGTCCGGAGGCAGCACCCAGCAGTACCAGCCTGCCGTGATGCTGGAGAAAACCTACACCATCCACTGGAACGGACGGGCGCCGAGAGAGGTCTACATCTACCCCGTCAACTTCAACAGGTAGATATACGTAGTACTGTAACTGGTTCGTTAAAATATAACGGATTGCCAAGAGACAGAGGATGTAGTCCTCAGTCAGTCCAAGAAGGTTATTTTTTTAAAACCTTGTGGCGTCGGTGGCGCAACGGTTAGAGCGTTGGACTCGGAATCGAGAGGTCCCGGGTTCGATACTCACCGTTGCCCGACGTTGTGCCCTTGGGAAAGGCACTTTACACGACACCTATACGGTGGAGTGACGCCCAGCGAGCATCTAAGGCTAATCTGTCTGTCAGGGTGCCAAAAACACCTTACGGATTTGGTGCGCCGATGTGACAACATCTGCACATTGGCCACTGAGAGCCGTTAATTTTTTTTTTTCGAGAAGGTTAAATATTTGATTTTAAACCTCCTTGGTCAGTCCGTTCCATTCTCGGAGCCACACACACGCGTTTGTCCAAAAGTAACATTTGTATCTCAAGGGATTTTTGCCCTCTCCCTCTACCCCCACTCTTCGGGAAACTACCATTGATACATACATCGAAGAGGGTCATTTTTACATGCAACAAGTATATCATGTAATGCTGTAGTCACAATTCTTAACCAGGGCCCGGCCGAACTTTTTGAATATATAACATATATGATTGAAAGAAAAAATCCATGAATATGCACAAATCATTTTATGATAAACTCGATTGTTTATAATTTTTTTAACTTTTAAATGTTTATGTGCGTTGTCTTTTATATCATATATCTCGCTTTCGCAAACTGTCCGGCCCGGCCCCGGCTTGGAAATGCGACGCGCATCCTATTGTCGTTATTGCTATTATGACTAATCGTTTTTTTTTTCATTATTTCTGGGTATGGATATATTATTGCTTTGAGTGGCTGAGCTGTGGGTTTGTGTGTCTGTTTATCCAGGTGTGTTTAAAACCCTTAAGCTGCCGGTCCCGGGTATATCCGGGTTCACTATACATCCCCTGTGTGCCATGCCCGGGTATATTCGGGATAGGGTATTCCCCGGGATAACTTAGCACAGCTGCATGTTTCGCGCCCGCCAACCAGGAAGTGACTGGCGGCGGTAAGTGAGGGCAGGTCAGAGGTCAAAGTGGGTTGCGTAATCACCGATTACGTCATCCCACAATGCTTTGCGGCCTATAATTGCCAAGATGGCGGCGGCGTCGTCTGCCGAGGCTTTGTTCTTTTGTTTACGTGTTTTGGGCGGTGAATTTGGACTGTTAACACCAAAATGACGACGTTTACCCTCGAAGAACTGTTGTAGGAGGTCGCTACTGTTGATTTAGCCTATGGTTAACGTATATCAGACGCTGATTCCATTGAGAGTAGTGAAAATGAGACGGATCGTGTTAGCAGACGGGAGGAAATGTGCTCACATGGAACCAGATAGCATTAGTGAATGTGACATCGGCCATGGAACTACTAATGGCCGTGGTCGTGCTAGGGGTAGAGGTCGGGGCCGAGGTCGGGGGTGTGGAAGAGGCCAAACAACAAGGGAATGTGGCACTGACAGGCGAGATTGCAGCCGGCCAGCTGATGGGGATTTAAATCCCGGAGCCGCCCATCAAGCTGCAACTGATACAAGATTTGATGGCACAAACTGGCAGAGGGGGGATGGAGACAGCCTGACCAAGTCTCACCATGTTTTCACTGCACAAAGTGAATTTAGTGGCAAGTTTTATTTCTATTTTATAGCAGCTTTTATGTAAAATTTTCCATGGTATAAAGCATAATATTATACTTTTTATTGCTTTTTACCTGTTTATTGCCTTTGTAGTTTATATTGTCAAGTTGAAATATATTCCTAGACATAGTATATACAATAAGCTTTCATATGATATGTAACAAGTATATATACCATCGATTACATAGGTACAGGAAGGAATGTATTATGTTGTATACATTAGTTGGTTCAGCACCAAGGACAATATCCATCATAAACTTACCTGTAATGATACCTGAGTGCTGTATTTTTACTTGTATGTAATTCTAATAGTGTCAGGACATGTCAGGATCTGTTAAGTCAAGGCCCAAGTCATTCTGTGGTTGCTTATCGTTGATTGTATGGAAACAAGGTGGAAATTGTACATTTTATTGCTTTTTACCTGTTTATGACCCTTATGGTCTATGTTATCAAGTTGATATACATTCCTGAATCTACTATAAGCTTCCATATAGTATGTAACAACTCTATGTACCATTTTTATAAATGTACAGAAAGAAGTGTAATATGTTGTAATGAATCAGTGTCTTAGCTGAATAGTCAGTTCAGCACCTAGGACAATATCCATCATAAACTTACCTGTAATGATACCTGAGTGCTGTATGATTACGTGTATGTGATTCTCATAGTGTCAGGACATGTCAGGATCTGTTAAGTCAAGGCCCAAGTCATTCTGTGGTTGCTTATTGTTGATTGTATGGAAACAAGGTGGAAATTGTGCATTTTATTGCCTCTTTACCTGTTTATGACCCTTGTAGTCTATGTTATCAAGTTGATATACATTTCTAGTTATAGTATCTACTATATGCTTTCATATGATATGTAACAAGTCTATGTACCATCTTTTATAAGGGTACAGAAAGAAGTGTAATATGTTGTAATGGATCAGTGTTTTAGCTGAATAGTCAGTTCAGCACCTATAACAATATCTGATCATAAACTTACCTGTAGTGACACCTGAGTGCTGTATTTTACGTGTATGTGATTCTCATAGTGTCAGGACATGTCAGGAATGTTATAGGTTTCATACTTATACTTTTTATATAGTTTAGGCATTGTAACACAAAAAAACTATGAAAACAGCTATTTTATTGCATTATTGCCCTTGTAATTCATTACTATTGATGTCAGGCTACATTTGAAATATTTTTCTGTAAAGTACACATTCTTAGCTTTCCAATGATATCTGGCATGATATGGTAAGTTGAGGGGAAAATGACAAAAAGACAGTAATACAAAGGTAGTACCCCCTATTTCAAAAGGGTCTGGAAACCCTGGCACAGAGGGGATGTATTGGTGAGAAACACTGGCAGCTAAAGGGTTAATTGCACAAGATCAAAAGGTCAGATACAGTAACTTGAGAGTAGGTTGATAGGCAAGATTGACAGACAGAATGACAGAAGGAAAAACGTTGACTTCAGACACAGAAAATGAGGTGAATTTGAAAGTCACGAAAACCCTTTAACCCTAAACAGTACACCTGGGGTCCGCGCGGACCTAACACTATATATTCTGTAATATCTTTTTTGTTTCTAAAGACTTTTTTTCTGAAATTTTAGGTAATTGTCACCCACAAAGTTGTCTCTCAATACAGTGCAGAAAACTCCGTTTCTATCATTAAAAAAATTATATCTGATTTTCTTTTGGGGTCCGCGCGGACCCCAGCCGGCTTTCGATCATAATGGATACACTGGAATTCTTATGCATTACCTTATTTCCGTTTTTATATGTTTTTATGCACTCATCGTATGTCTACCAAGTTTTCAGAGAATGGTGTAGTAATAGAATTTAATTTTAATAACGTTGGTGTAATTATGACGTCATATGACGTCAGAGCTAATAATGTAGTCCGCCATAATGGATTTTTGACCAATGACGTCATCAAGTTAGCATATTCTATGCATATTAAATGATTTAACTTATATTTAATTGTGTAAGATGTTATCAATGTTGGAAAAGAAGCGTAATTTAATATAAAACTCAGAAAATTTTATGTTTAAACCAAAATTACTTCTATTTTCAAAAAAAACTTCCTGCTAGAAACCCGTTGCCATTGCAAAACAAAAAAAACATCAACTTACTAGTATTAAACTAATCTGAACTTTTTTCCAGAGACATTTTAGGAAAGGTCTCCAAATTTGATACTTCTAGCGCAAGCCGTTTAGCCGCTATCTGAGATCAAATTTGGGCCTCAAAAGCCCCTTCAGTCTGAAATGGGTTTAAAAATCGGGTATTTCTTCTTTTCTTCACCAAAAAATAGAAAAAGTTCAAAATGTATGATTTTTGTATGTAATGCGGACACCGAGGTTCCCACATCAGTTTGCAAAACAATTGAGCTGGTAGCATGTTGATAATTTCTAAAAATTAGCATAAAACTGTTCTGGGGTCCGCGCGGACCCCAAGTGTACAGATTAATCAGTCCGGGAAGGTGTTCTGTTGAGGGTTAACTACTTTCCAAAAGTCTGAAATTTCCGATTTCTTGTTTGTAGTGACCTTGTTCAAAATTCAGGAATATTATGGTACAGACGGTACAAACGATAGAGCAGTTTCCAATTCCCACAATTCAAAAACAGCCAAAACACTAACAGCCTTCGTACAACTGTATGCACTTGACAACCATTGATATGCAAATTTAATCCTAATGTTAATCCTGATTTCATTGTATTATGTTCTACCTTGGTTGTACGTATATGATGTTAAGGTTACACTATTGTTTCTCTTATGTTATTTAAGTTACCTTGATTTTGTATTTGATTTTGTTTTTAATTTGTGACCTGCGTTATTTGATACCTTAGTTAATCTTGAGTTCATTTTGTTAAATAATTTTGTTTGGGTCCGTAAATAATTTCATCAGGTTGGTAAACGACTGAATAGCAAAGTCCTTTTTATCACAACCATTTATTTTTCAAGCCGACGTTTCGATGACCTTCTGTCATCTTCATCAGGGCAATTCTGACTGGTTTACTGTTCACTGACGCTATATGTTACTTTCCGGAATATGTTACACTATATGTTACGTTCCGGAATGTATTGTAAACAGAAAGAACTAGCTTAAGTGCACTGTGAACCATGTAACACCTTTAGTGCACAATGCACCAAGTAACATCTAGTGTCAGTGCACAGTAAACCAGTCAGAATTACCCTGATGAAGATGACAGAAGGTCATCGAAACGTCGGCTCGTGAAAAATAAATGGTTGTGATAAAAAAAACTTTGCTATTCAAACGTTAGAGCAGTTTCCAATTCCCAAACGTGTTCCTACCTCAGCGGAGAATGGCTCCGGCTCGGTCTCTGCTACCCGCGGGGAACCACGTTCCGAGTCAAGTACCAGCTGGAGAGGCGCGTGCCGCACGCCGTCACTCATGAGGAGGACATCCGCTCTGTGTCCGGCCTGAACGCCGTCCAGGGAGGCAACGGCAAGATGTTCTACTTCGAGGAAAGCACAGGGTAAGAAGAAGGCTGCTTTGGACTTGTCTTTTGTCTTTGTCTTCGGGGGTTAAGGTAGCCAACATCAACTTGCTGATGATTCTGCTACACTGTAGTATTTGGGCTGTAGAATTTTGGACCATCGCACACCAGGGCATGCCCCTACTATTTTCGAAAGGTGTGTTGGGATCTTTAATAACGTGCTCGAGTTGTGGCTCTCCTCAAACACGGGACCTCCAGTTTACGTCCTATCCGAGGGACGTCCCTAACCGAAGCTAGGTAGGAGATTGATAGAAGAAGAACTTTATTTCGCAACAGATGTAGCGGGTACATCGTATGCAAAATACACATACATAGTTGGTGATGCTAACATACATACATAGTTGGTAATGCTGAATGTATCTAACAGTTCTACTAACTGTACTAAGAATCTGGCCCGCTTTCATAAACAATGCATAACAGTAAAGAGACACTAATTATACTAATCTAACTCTATTGATAGTAATATATTGTGTCAGGAATTTATTACATTTTTGCGTTTTGTCAGCGAATTGTGTATAAATTGGCCTACATAAGTGGATATATTGACAGGACATGTTTATGACCATGTTGATTTGATTTTATGGATGGCATCCCCTGGGAGCCCCAAATTGATGCGAGTGTACAAATAGATGAAATTTTTCAAAATCAAAGTTCCAGAATGTCCACTTCAAATTCAGTGCTGACCTACGCAGTTGCGCGGTTGCTTTTATTAGGAAATCTATGCGGTCAGGAGGGTTAAACAAATGACTACACAGACTGTGGTATGGCAAATGATAGAGGTTCTATTTTCATTTTTTTCATCGTTGCTTCTTTTCCTTGGGAATTGATTTTTACAAGATTATCGTTTTCCAATATTTTGAATGTCATCCATAAGTTAACGCGTGTAGAGAACATTGAGGAGTTTATTCTGCACAGAACTGATTTTGTCTGTTACTTCCAGCCTGTTCTTCCTGAAAGTCCGTGCTCACTACGACCGGGAAGGGCACAACTACTGTTCACACATGGGCTGTGAGAGGATCTTCATCTCGGCCACCATGACGAGTGACGCCGTCAGCGACTGTACAGCAGCCGCTTATCCCAAGTACAGCCTGCCGCCGACAGAGACTGTCCCCATGCCGAGCTTCCTGAGTCTGGTCAACGACTGCTCTGGCTGTGGGGCTCCGGTGAGTTTTGCACATAGACGCAGCATTTCTTTTTTTATATTCCAACATCTAATTAATCTCCAAGCAGATCTTTTGGTGGGGGTAAGACAGTATCAAAGTGGCCAGTCTGTAACCATTTCCCTCTGATTGGAGAGTGACATCTAATGACAAGACGTGGTGACGGCACACTCAAGTTTTTGTTCAATATATTAATGTCGCCACCAACGCAGGGGATAATACATTACTCACGACATATTCACCTGCACGAAGTGAGGAAAGGCGTGTGAAGTGCTTTTTTCCAAGGACACAAGATCGGTGGCATGTCAGGACTCGAATCCGGGACCTCTTGATTCAGAGTCGAGCACTCTGCCTCTACGCACACGAGCCCACGAGGCAGCATTTCAGAAACATCTGGATTTTTTTATCCTGTATACACTGTAGTGAGTGCAGGCCATCAGCAAGTCAGATCTGTATCAAACAAGCAAGATGATTCACTTAGACCACAGCAATTATTTTTACGGATGACATCAGTACGCGATAACATTAACTTTCGCCTGATTGGAATTTGGTGCCCTCTGAAAGTAGTTCACATGCTACAAATGGGCGAATATGTCGCAAATGCCTTTATGTGTAGAGACTACCAAAGATCCAGCAAACGTAAAACACAATTGCTCGCGTTTAATGGTAACTGTTGAGTCTAGGGTGTTCCATAACACATGCATACTCAGTGTAATAGCTCCTAATGATGGTATGGCCAGCTCGTTCTAATATTGTTCTTGATTATCGAGATGTTTACACATCTACAGGGACCAGCAATACTGTTTCATACAGAACTACTTTGTCTTAAGATTATCCCAACATTTGAAAATGTATTACTAGAAATCTTGTTTTTGCCCTATTGTTTTTTCGCCCTATTTTATTAAGTTTGGAGTCTATACATATATACGTAGGGTCTCACCCATGAATGTACTTTCTGTAACTTTATAAAGAAACGTTTGGCATAACTTACAATCCCACTCAGAATGACTGCCCCCTCCCCTATTGTGGCCTATCTGTCGCTGAACCTGTTGTTTTTTTATCAAAGATACATTAACTCTTCTTTTGGATGTTTGATTGCCAACACGACCTTTACTAGACATAAACGGAGTAATACCTGACTTGATTATTACATTACAGGAGCCAATCGTCAGTGTCGATGACATGAAATTTCTGGAAGTAACCATTCAGGCCGCTGGTTGGCAGGAGACACAGCAAGGTCATAGAGCCTACATCGAGGTACATTTTACAGTTCCTGGTCATGGAAAAAATTCATTAACTCTATTGAACAACAATTATACAAGGTGTAAAGTATATTAACTACTGGAACGTAACTGCATTTCTATAAGGCTAATCTACTCAATACAAGAGTGTGTACTTTAGGATGAGAATGGGCTTTTCAAACATGAATTGCTATTAAACGTCTAGACAGCCTGAGATATGTCCTAAGTATATTATGCAGGGGTTGCCACATGTCATTATCTATATAAATTCGAGCATGTGAAGATATGTTTATTGCAGAATCAGGCGATAGAGAGTTATACGATGTGACATCAAACTTATATTTGAATATCATGAGTTATCTCGTTATCTTCTTTCGGGTACGGAAGTACTGTTTTGAATGTTTGGTTTGTGTATTTTTGGGTATGTATATCTGGACTAAACAGGTTCACAGTTCGTGGATGGGGAAGATTATATTGACAGGTAAAATGACGGGTCCAAAGGTCAGACACAGGAAATGGGGTAAACGTGAGAATTGGTTTACAGTACGTGTTCGAACAAAGATTTGACAGAGTGGCAGGAGCCAAAAGGTCAGACAAAAGAAGTGGGGTGTACCTGGCAGTCATCAAAACCGAAAATACTTTCGAAAAGTCTGAAATCTTCTATCTTTTGTTTCGTATAAAAACCCTCCTTCAGACATAACTTTGCAAAGCGAGCATTGGCAATTTATCCCAATTTTTAAGCACCATATTTTATCCCAAGAAAAATACTTAGCACGTTTTTCACATTAAAATAGATAACGGTGCTAAATAATTGGGATTAATAATCAGAGCAAAGCATGCCCCTCGATGTATTCAATATACAAAGATGAAAATCTAGGACCAGCTATCATAAAACTTTTTTTTACATTCTTTTCCCCTCAGATAGACGGAGTCCGGTTTGGTGATAGCTACCGAGGCTTCCGCGTCATCAGCGTGGACGCACTGACCGGTGCGGTGCGGCAGGAAATGACCTTTGACACCCACGGCCAAACCGAAGCTGATCTGGCAATGGCCAACTTCATCCGGAACGACATTGCTCCAGAGTAAGTATCAAGTGCTGTGTTGTCACTTATTAAACTGCCCACTCTCTCTCACTCACTCACTCACTCACTCACTCACTCACTCACTCAATCACTCACTCAATCACTCACTCAATCACTCAATCACTCACAGAAATTCTGTAATTACAGTATTTTACATAATAGTACTTTCATACATGTAATGTACGCAGGTGGAACATCAACAGATACCAACGCCGTCTCTCATCTTCGTTAGGGCCGATGCGCACTGAAGCTGGGTGCTACGGCTAGTGCTACCAATGCTGTCTTAAACGTCAGTGTAAACAAGTAAAAGAAATGGTGGGGAATACAGAACACTGTTATTCATTCACCAACCTAATGAAACTTTTGCGGAGTGTAACATGACATTCGTCTGTAGAGTTTGAAACATTCATTTATCTATTCAAACACTTCATAATGTATATGTATGGCGGAGTTTTGCCTCACTTAATATTTTTAATGTTCTGACGCTTCAGCTCCATCGTCCTTGTGGCCACGAGAGATGAACCCAGTCGCTATGCCGCAGAGTGCCTAGTTGCACTCAAGGAGATCGGAGCTCAGGAGCCTGTGGAGACCGGCAATAGAGGTATGCTGTATCTACCTTCTCATGCCCAACCACTAGGTCTGTAAACGTCTACACATCACTGATTCTATGACTGCTATATCCTACATTTTCTAAGCCTCGGGACTGACATGCCAGCGGAGTTGGTCCGCTAGAGAGTACAGTTTTCCGCACCCGGCATGTTATCTCTGTATCTGCCCACATTTTACTTTTTCCAGTCGCTTTCCGAAGCCTGGTAGAGGCTAATACCACCCGTGTATCTGTGTGTGTGTGTGTGTGTGTGTGTGTGTGTGTGTGTGTGTGTGTGTGTGTGTGTGTGTGTGTGATGTGTCTCTGTGTGTGTGTTATGAGTGTGTGTGTATGTGTGTGTGTGTGATGTGTCTCTGTGTGTGTGTGTGTTTGTGAGTGTGTGTGTCCATGTGTGTATGTCTGTGTGTGTGTGTGTGTGTGTGTGTGTGTGTGTGTGTGTGCGTGTGTGTCTGTGTGACTGTGTCTGTGTTTTTCTCTCTCTCTCTCTCTCTGTGTATGTATGTTTGTGTGTGTCTGTCCTGGAGGTCAAAAGTTCAGGAACAAGAAATAGGTCATTAATACGTCATAACAGTATACTTTATATTTACAGGAAACTTCGCCATGGTTGGGTTTAAGGGCACCGTGTGGCCGACCTGGATCCAGCAGGTGAACCTGCCGTCCGGCCAGGGTCCGGCACAGATCTACGCCAGGATCCCGCTCATGGCCTGAGGCATGGCCACATGAGTCTAAATATGATTCGAATGAAAGCTTATCTGCGTTAATAAAGTCAGTAGTTGTAGAGTTTAAGCTTTGTTTCAACACAACAAAGGAATTCGCCGAGAATTTTCGGTCAACCTTGTCAACTTTCATCAGATGTACAATCAAATGCGATGAATTGAACGTTTTTTATTCACTCCAGACGTCATTACTGCCTCCGGCGTTCGGAAAGTCAGCATAATGGATCGTACATTTGATGAATGGCGACAAAAACAAGCTAACATTCATAGTGAGTTCATTTCTTGTATTGGGACAACAAATATGAAAGAATCTTGGTCGTAAATAAAGATTGGATGAGTGCGAATGTGTCTGGTATTCTTCTAGTAAATGAACTTGGAGTGAAAGTCAAGCATCAAATATGACAGGAAAGCTCTAGGTAATCAGCATATGCATTAACGTTTTATAACATAATGCTCATGTCATCCAGAGAAACGCTGTGTCTAGGTATCAATCAAACAATGGAGCAAAAAAATAATTCAAAAAAATAAATCAGTCTATTTTATTGAGAATTCAGTGAAGAAATAATGCATTCATGAAGTAATTATGAATAATTTTCTTTCCATAATTTAGCCAATTGTTCCATGATCTGAAGTTCTTACACAACTCTAACTCAACTACTTTTTTGGCATGGAAATGTTATGCTTTGCCGTATATATTATATTAGCGCGTACTTCATATATTGATTCATTTTAAAAATGAATGAATATATGAAGTAAGCGCTAACATGAAATATTTTTTATTCACATTTACAGGAGGACTTTGCCAAAAGTATACCTTACTTTTCTAGAACCTGTGCCGTCCAAAAATATGTAGGTAAAATTAGCATCAACAAAAACAAAAAAAGTAACAAACAACAATAAAGACAAATCGGAGACATGCATAATGAGCTGGTGTACAATTAAAAAAGAAAGTGGCATGTCTACAAAATGAATAAAAAAAGGATCAAATATGCATACATTTACATTTTGTATAGTTAATACTTTGTACCATGGGTGGGTCTGATTAATCAAAAGCAACATCCAAAGTTTGGTATTGTCCTACAAACCCATTAATATTCTGTTATCATAATAATAATGATAATGATAATAATAATCACTTAAATTTTCTCTACTATTAGTTTGTTGAATACATAATTGTTTAAAAGTACATTTGTTATAGTCAGTGCTTTGTACCATTAATTGGTACTCAACTTGTTGATATTGCACTACATATACTGATGGCTAAGTCAGTCTCTCGTATGATATCACCATTATCATCTTCAAATTCGTCTATCCCGGTCTAGATATGCCATCATACTATAGCATTCCTGTAATAATAATGATAATAATACAATGGCTAATATTTACTTAGGCAGTTCATCCTTTTTCTAAAAATGCATTTCTTAAATCTTAAAGATTTTTCTGACACTATTCAATTGTGAAAACCTTTTCAAACGTACATATGTATTATCCTTTATACGCACAAAGGCACTTGCGTGTAATGCGTCTAATTGTGACCAAATGTTCAACATCTCTAATCCTCTATTATCGTAGTTTGTTATTGGGCGGTGGTAGTTATTTGATTTCAACACTCTTGACTGACTTTTTTCTCAAAAAAAGAAACACATCAAGTTGCTAATACACAAGAAAACTAGAAAGGCCGACATTTGCTTGGGAGCAAATACAGCATATGTCAGTCCATCTCCCTCCCACGCAAAAGTGGACTATTCCAAACTTACCCCAGTGTAAAACTGGCAAAGATTCTCAAATAAATGAATTATATAGTAGCTATCTAATTGAGAACAAAGATGCAAGAACAAGCACATTGAATCTCAAAAGCTTTACTAGTCTTATTACAGGTATGCAAATACTAACAATGATGTGATTTGATACATTTTGAAGGTCATAGGCACATAAAATGGAATGTGTGGGTCATTCCGCACGACTTACGTGCAATGTGACCTCAGGTAACCCGCAATGGAACACGTGTTCCATGGATGGAACCGGCCATTCTTTAGATAGAACATGGAACGGGTACAGCACTTTTGGCCCTTTTTTGCTGAAAATAGCCATTAAAGTCCCCCAAATGAGTCATTTGGAAGTGGTGTATGCCAAATATGTGACTGCTATTCTGTAGACACATGTTCAAGGTACCCTTATACAGAATTTCAGATCATTTGGTTATAAAACCAGGGCTCAGGATCCAAAAATCCATTTTTTGTCAAAAAATGCCCCAAAAAACCTTCATAAAATTTTTTCAAAGGCATGTTTCAAAAAAATGAAAAAAAAAGCCTGGGGGTATTGGCTTACTCTACCTCCATGCCAAGTTTCAAGTCATTTGGCTGAATGATGGCGGAGTTGAATCCCTTTGACTGTTTGGCAGGAGGAGGAGAAGAAGAAGAAGAAACATCAGAGAACACAATATATTTCATCCATACCATAGTATGGACTGAAATATAAATAGTACTTAAACCTCATACATATTATAATGGACAATGGTTCTCAGGCCTCCTTTACATGGAAAATGGTACTCTAACCTCATATAAAAGTAAAATGGTACTCAAACCTCATACACAAGGAAAATGGTACTCAAACCTCATTCACAAGACAAATAGTACTTAAATCTAATACATATTTTCAAGGAAAATGGTACTCTAACCTCATATAACAGGAAAATGGTACTCAAACCTCATACACCAGGGTAATAGTACTCAACCTCATACACCAGGATAATGGTACTCAACCTTCTTGCATAAGAAAAATGTTACTCAAACAATAGGAAATACATTTTCAAACCTCATTTTCAAACCTCATACATACATACAGGAAAATGGTACTCAACCTCATACACCAGGATAATGATACTTAAACCTCACACACCAGGAAAATGGTACTTAAACCTCATACACCAGGATAATGATACTTAAACCTCACACACCAGGAAAATGGTACTTAAACCTCATACACCAGGATAATGATACTTAAACCTCATACACCAGGAAAATGGTACTCACCTCATACACCAGGATAATTTTACTCAACCTCATACACCAGGATAATGATACTTAAACCTTATACACCAGGAAAATGGTACTTAAACCTCATACACCAGGATAATGATACTCAAACCTCATGCACCAGGATAATGATACTTAAACCTCATACACAAGGAAAATACTACTCAAACCTCATTCACCAGGTTAATGGTACTCAAATCTCACACACCAGGATAATGGTACTCAAACCTCATACATGTACATCAGGATAATGGTACTCAACCTCATACACCAGGGAAATGGTACTTAAACCTCATACACAATGGAAATGTTACTTAAACCTCATACACCAGGACAATGGTACTCAAATCTCATACGCAAGGAAAATGGTACTCAAACCTCCTGCAAAAGAAAAATGTTACTTAAACAATAGGATTCTTTTTTTAAAACTGTCGGCCTTTTCAAGTAGCACCCACTAGTGTGTTTTATACTTTTGTTTGTAGAGCTGCATTACACATATATATATTAGATCTGTAAATGGTATGTTATTGACATAGCTTACACCCGTCACATCCTATGACATAGGATGCGAAATGTTAGTCATAATGTGAGACACATGTCTTGTATTCAAACTAAAGGCTAGGAACAGAAACTTTTGAAATATGAGTTTCTAGGAGAAAAAAATATATTGCACTGCTTTTCGTAATCTATGGATGAACAGGTATTTAGTTAATACCCACAAATTCAGTATTTAAAAAAAAACTGCAAATTGATGTAAACTAGGCGAAGACAATTTTAGGCGGTCCGCATTAAACTTGATTAGTATAGAACGGTAGGCGTAGCCTAAATTTGGTCAGACTCGTCCCGAAATTCAGACATTCTTTAGTTGGTTGGCTGCTGGTTAGGAGATGGACAGGTGTGTTACAGGGGCGTAAATGTCTTCTAGCCACATCCTGTAAAGGTAGAAAGTTAGAATGTAAGATCTGAGAAATCGAAAAGCTTTATTCAGATATGGAGATTCAAATATATACCCAGATACCCAGTTTCATCCCCATGAACTTTAATATATAATATCATTTACAATATTGAATAGTTTTAAGAAAGAATGCGTTACATGACTCACGTGCAACAACTTGGCAGGTGAAGAAAAAAAGGAAAGTGCATGGTGAGTTACTCCACGTTACTTTCGAGTCGGAACGGTGGGAAACGACACAATCTTGACGAGTCATTCTTCTCGGCTGACCCGGATCCCACTCGCTGTACGTGCCAAGTGCATCGCCATCCATCCATTAAAACCTCCCTTCTTTACGCTGATAGTGCAGACCGATCCAGCTGTAATAATCTGGCCTTGCAACGATGGAAGCTAGAAAGGCGGTGGTATCAGCGTCTCGGGGCATGGCGAGTAAGCCGCCTTCATTACGACAGGCCGTGGCAGCTTGGGAGAAGGGCCTCCGTGCGTTGAAAAACTTGTAGCAGATTTCACGCCAAATCTTGTAACCTCTGGGACAAGATCCTGGAAAACATATTTTGTATCAACAGGCCAAGGATAGTTCACATTGAAATTCATGAGATACATACAATATCTAATGCTTCATCAACACCAAAATATGCCTTGTAGTTATGAAATGCAATCAAGCACTGACATCATGACATGACATGTGCTTAAACCTAGTAATCCCTTTAGTTTTTTTTTTCAGAAAATATCAATGTGAGTTTGGATTTAGGAAAAAGTAGGGAAAAATAATAATAGACTATTTGCAATTTTATTTTTTTTTGTACACAGGCATTCTTACTTTTATCTGCATTCACCGTACGTCCTGTGGGTATTCCAGCTTGTTTGGCATTGTGCACGGTGCTGCAGGGCAGGCCAGGAGGACCGATAGGTCCAGCTTGCCCCGGGAGATCCTTTTGTCCCGGTGGTCCAAGAGTAGGGGGCCCGACAGATCCAGGACCAGCCAGCCCCATGGGTCCCTTTTCTCCTGGAGGCCCAGGAGGCCCGACAGATCCAGGACCAGGCGGCCCCATGGGCCCTCTCTCCTGGAGGCCCAGAAGGCCCGACAGAACATGCCCGGCCCATGGGTCCCCTTTCTCCGGGTGGTCCAGGAGGCCCCACAGGACCAACCGGGCCCATGGGTCCCCTTTCTCCGGGTGGTCCAGGAGGCCCCACAGGACCAACCGGGCCCATGGGTCCCCTTTTTCCGGGTAGTCCATGGCCAGGAGGCCCACAGGACCAACCGGGCCCATGGGTCCCCTTTCTCCGGGTGGCCCAGGAGGCCCGACAGGACCAGCCGGTCCCATATCCCCTTTCTCCGGTAGGCCCAGAAGGCCCGACAGCACCAGGACCAGCCGGCCCTATGGGTCCCTTTTCCCCGGGAGACCCGAAAGGACCAGGACTATCTGTAAAGATCGGATGGCGTTGAAAATAAGACATCAAGAATTGTGTGTGATTTAGGCAAACCTTTATGGCATACACATTAATCTTTTGTATCAATATCATGTCAGTCGCACATTTCGGTACGTTTCTTGTAAAATAAAGTATACTAGCAGGTTAAACTTAACATTTGAAATATTTTCGCTACATGTGTTTCTGCAGTCTTGCAGTCATATGCGGCACCAGTTGTTTTGAAACGAACGGACTTTCAAAGAGTCAATATTATGGCTAAAAGTCTGACGAAAATCTGAGGAAGTAATTCAAATATCAAGAGGAAAGGCATCAAAGCCACGTACCAAGTGTCTTACTCATCTCGTGAAGACGCTGCTCCAAAACAAAAGTTCGGTTTCGCTCGTTGTCCAGGTCTTGTTTCAAGGTGTCACGGCAGGTGCACTGTTGGGGAATGTTGTCCAGGTCTCGCTTCAGGGCGTCAATAGTTATGGACAGATGAGACATTTCCTAACAAGAAAGTTTAGACTTCAGGCAAGTTTTGGCTTTTTGCGAATGAATAAATTGCAATTAAAATTCTCATACGACTGTATGGCGTAACTTACTCTGATGCTACACAATCATGGTTCATGCATGCTTCATACGATAATTACAAAGTACACATTCATACCACGGACATAGCGGGCCATTACCCTTTAATTCAACTAAACCCAATCACCGACAATTCAGTTCCAATCCTCGCTGCTGAGTACAAGATCCATATAAACCCCCACCCCCTGAACCAGCGCAGCCCAAATTAATAGTTTCATCCTAGAATAAAAAACGCCATAACACCAAACAGTCAGAATAGACAATTGGCAAAGACAGAGCAGATTCAGACTAGTCCATTAAGACAATAGAAAATAAAGAGAGCCGCTACACAGACACAATTTCTAACGCCCCAGTGTTTACCTCTTTGTTGATAAACGTCAGAGGGGCGAGTCCCACACCGACCAGACTAAGTAGCACGGCGATGCCGGCGGCCAGGCAGCTGCGGTGGGAGCGAAAAAAGCTCCAGAGACCACGGCGGCCGCTTGTTCGATAAGTTCGATCTGTTAAAAAATGTTTGATTTGGCTCAGGTTATCATGAAGTTTACTTGAAAGTCATATATATAATAATTTCTTTCACTCTTATCTATTTTTTTCTATTTAGATGAAACTCTTATGCCCTATTATCTCATTAAACATAATGTATTCAAATCAGCACCTCATTTGCATAATTTATGAGGAAATGGTAGAATGGCATTGTTTGTTAATGTGCAAATGTATCTGTCTTTTGGTTGAGAATATAATAAATTGATATAATTCATGAAAATGAGGATCATGTTTGCACAATCAGGGGGAATAATCTACAAATTGTCAGTCATAAACTTAAGATTAACATCATTTGTCGAAGGTATGATGTCGGGGAAATCTAGTTATATATACTTTCACTAATGGAGGTCTTCGAATTCAATCCCATTAAATTGAGGTGTACGCCAAGACTGTCCCTTGTCCCTGTACCTTTCTGCAATTGCAGTTGGAATCATAAAAATTAGATCCATTCTTTTCGAGGTTTAATGATTTATCACGGCGGTCTGTCACTACGGCATTCTTTCCCATTGCTGGGGGCGTTCGATAAAGTATCGGGTTACAAGACGCAATTTTGGGCTAACCGTAAAACATTTGAAAATAAACAAACTAGTATCGAAGGGAAAATTTCGTTGAAATAAAATAAAGTTATTGTCCTTACATACATTCAATGGTGATTTTTTGCGCTAAATGGATGATTTTTTCGTATTTCGTTAAAAAAGTCGCTAATTTTCGGGATTTCGCAGCGTCATATTTTAGCCAATCACCGAGCAAACCTGGCTACACATATTACGCAAGAGCACTGATTTTTATATTTTCCGACGACTAGGAATAAGACGAAAAATCGTGCTTTTGGGATTTTTTAATTTCTGACTATAAGTATAGTTTTTGTTGACAAATAGGTGAAAAAATCGAATTTTTTTGCTTTTTTAGCACTCAATTACCCATAATTCAAAATCAAACGCATTTTTCAAAAATCCCAAAAGCACGATTTTTGGGACAACCGTGACAGTCATTTTGAGCCGTAAATGGGTTATGTTTGACTCTCCACGCTTCCAGGTTTGAACGAGTTTTGCAGACATGTCATATCTCCCAAAAGTGTGCACCGTGTTATTCATAAAGGCGTAAAGAATCATTACAGTATTCAAGGTCACCCAAGGATACGACAGTAGTTTCGCTACATGTTACATGTCCACAAAAAAATGATAGCGGACATGTACTGTCCTGGAAACTGTTTGTACCTATAGAAAAGTGTTGTTTTTATCTGTTGCGAGTCACTAAGGCAGAAGGGCTTGTTTTGCCGCTTTATTGCAAATGACCGCAGGTGACCCCGAAATGGAACGCGGGTTCGATTCGAATTGCCCAGATCGAACACGATCGAACACTGTTCGGATTCTATGAAATGTGGGAACTTTACAGCCCAGATTTTAGCACCGTGTATGGTAAGTGTACCCAAATTCCCCAGTACGCTGATGATCCCCATTTTCCCTTCGAGCCGACATTCTATACACTACTGCCTTATTTAGAATGTTTCTCTGGTATCTGTGGCCTTCAATTCAATGGGGAAAATGTAACATTTTTGTATCTGTAAAGCCTAATGGGAGGCTCTTTTCTTTTTGTTTTCGGTTCTGCCTGGAGTTTCATTCTTAGGGTATTTGAAACTAAAGGCGGGCATCTTTAAACATAAACCAAATAATGACTCCATTTGCATAATTTATGAGGAAGTGCTAGAATGGCATTCTTTGTTATGATAAGACTGTCTTTTGGTGGAGAATATGATCAACTTATATAATTCATGCAAGAAAAGATCCTATTTGCATATTCAGGGGGGGTAATGTATCATTTGTCAGTCATAAAGAATAACATCATTTGGTGAAGGTATTAGGTCGTGGAACTCAAGTTCTGACTGTTAAAGTCTGAGCTCTTGCTGAAAGCACCATGTAAGACTTGTTTTTAACTAGTCCTGCCGTACCCAAAAATTCTTTGGTTGCACATACAGTTCAATCTACATAGCACACCGTGTAGGTATGATTTGGGGGTATTTCTCGTGCAACGCATCACACCGCAGCGAAAGGCAACAAATGCGGAAATAAGTACGCCACCGCAGTGCAAAAAAAAGTCAGGGGTCTATAACCTGATTGAGACATAAAACTATTAAAAAATTTTGTAAAAAAATACCAGCAGGACAAGGGTTAAGAAGTAGCTGTATCTTGTTCCAGTTCGTATTTGTTATCCCCTGTCCCCAATAAATGTTTATACGGCCCAGGGGCCTGAATTGAATGAATTAAAATAATAATAACAAAAAAATGTTGAGGTTACCTGCAGGGTACTTGTTATCGTGACAAGATGTCTCGTGGTCTTCTGCGTTGAAACCACCCTGGTGGCCGGGAGGTGATTGAGACGGCGACCCCCTGGTTTCTGCCCCCGTCTGCCGCCTCGCACCACGTAAAGACGCCGGCAGATCCTCATCCTTTATTGTATAGTACACTCTCTCGGCTTCTTCGTACGTGTCTTGAGACGTGTCTGGGCGTTCCAGCCGCATGTTAGAAGCGCCGTTCCGCGGGAGGACAGCGGGAGATCGCGGGGGGACAGCGGGAGATCGCGGCAGCTGCTGCCCGCTCGTTTGGCCGCTGCCGGGCCCGGAGAGAGGGTTTAGGACAGACCTTGCTTGCTTGCGCATTTTACTGTACTGTTCAGACACCAGGCAAACAGTTAATGCATGAATATAGCAATTAAATACTATAGTATGTCTGCTGCGGTAACGGCTTTTATTTTCTTATGTGAATAATTTACAGCATGGATTACGTGTCGAATGGAATGTTGTTTTTCTGCAAATGATAGACTAATTTTCTGTGTAAAACTCTGATTCTAAGATTACTGTACACACATCAAAGTACGTAACGTTTCAAAAGAAATGTCAGAAGGCGAAATTTGATTATTCAAATGGTTTCAGGCGGTGTGACAGCGATCTCGTCCTTGAGCGATTTTGCCCTCGGGGGTTGGGGTGGGCAAAATCACTAGAGACAATCCCCGCGATCCCCCGCTGTCCACCCGCGGACCGGCGGCTTCTAACATGCGGCTAGAAAGTCAGGACACTTCTACATACACGTACGAGGAAGCCGAGAGAATATAAATAAAGGATGAGGATCTGCCGCCGTCTTTACGTGGTGCGAGGCGGCAGACGGGGGCAGATCCGCCATCTCAATCACCTGTAACTTTGTTGTGGCACCGGCGTTACAAAGTCGATGAGCATTCTGTCGTACCTATTGATCGTCAAGAACTGAAATGTATATAGATGCTGTGTGTTAGTATTTTTGCTACTGTTAGTTTATGTTTGATATATTCCCTGTGTGTCGTATGTGTGTACATGTCAGAATGAACCACAGGATGAATAGCTACAGTTTGTACGCTAAATGTGGATCCTAATAAAATCAAAGTCAAATAGTCTCATGACTTTCAAATTGCCAGATAGCGACATAGGATTTTCCCAAATCCTTTTTCAAGCATTCTGAGTTAAACGTCCCAAAAATGAAGGAGTGGCTGCATGTCCGTCAACTATTTACCTTGAGAAATTACCTTGAGAAAAATTGAGGTATTGTTTTTGGCGTGTCTGTCAGTGTGTCTGTCTGTCTGTCTGTGTGTTTGTGTTTCCGCACATTTGTAGTCAGCATAACTTCATGTAATCTATTTAATATGTGGCAGGGGAAACATCAACAGATACCAATCATGCAAATGATGACCTAATTTGCATAATTAATGTGAAAATTCTGTGACTCATTATTGGTGTATGATGGGACTTTTATACCTTGTGACATGTGTAAGTTACTTAAAGGTTAACACCACTATGCATAAATCATGTTAATGTGGAGGTCATTTGCATAATTAATGAGGACATGTTGAAATGAAGTATGACAAAGTAGAGGAATTTCACACGAAAAATATTGTCAATTGAATTTAGAAAATTATAAATTAAACTAGATTATGCTAATAACGACCTTATTTCCATAGTCAATGAGACAAAAAATGAAAAAATTTCATGGAGGTGTGAGATCTATGAATTCTTGTTGCATTTGTATTTGCATGTAGCGTGGTAAGAGTAATAATCGTCCCACGATAGAGCGGCATCCCCGTCCGTCAATTATTTTTGCATGTAGCATGGCATTTGGTCATTCCACCAATGAGAGAGTGGCCTCATATTCAATCTTTCAATCTTTTCAATGTTTATATAACTTGACAACTCGAAGACAAAGTCTGAATTACGTTGTTCTGACAAAATAATCAACATATACATCGTCCACTAGAAAGTTACAAATACACTAAATCTATAATAGGCACCGTTGAATCAAATACACAGGAGACGACTATGCCGTTCGGACATGCCGTTAGATATAACTGAAAACATACGGTTGGCATATCCGATATGTGAACCTGATTAAGGCCGTGTTTATGTGAAGTCACCCAAAATGCGAATCGGGTAACTTATATTCCTCACATCTGGTCCACGTGCCACACATTCCTGTGAAACCGTGTCCGATCACAATTCGCTTGAGCTACATTTATTGTTGTTTGATGAAAACACGCAAGGTGGCGTGTTATTAATGTCAGAGGTCAACGACCTGCTTGTTGTTGCCCCCCTCCCAGCGTATCTCGGCCGAATGCCGACGTGGTCCCGCCAGAGGCGGTGAAGCTCGCCCTAGAACGGACACATTATTTGACCATTACTGCTCTTTAAGTTGCTGCTACGTAAAAGTTGGTATTGCATATAAATAAAGAAATATCACCCCGTAATCCATGACCAGGCGAAGTTGCATTGAAATATTCAGACGCAAATCGCGATGCGGGAAAACCGATTCGAAACCACCTCTAGATGTGGTTTGGGATCGAGGCGCTTTCAATGTGATTTGGAGCGTACAGATGGAGCCATTTAAAACCGGTTTCGGGGTAAACCACATGTAAAGCACCTTGGGTGACTTCACATAAACACGACCTAAGTGTACTGCATGCACTAAGTAGAATTCAACAGTATCACCAAGTACGGTAGAGGTGAGTTCTTGTAACGTTCGGTGCGGCAGAACGTCAAATTTGTTACTGTTACGTGTACATATCATCTACCGGAGATATCCTTTAACTATTACATTTTCATGTTCTTGTTTTGCATTTCTCCATTTTGGTGGGGTTATAGGAGTGAGTCTTTTGGAACCCCACGAGTAGGACAATACTGTCCATGCAGGTAATAGGTGCTCAGTAAAATGCAATCAGCTACATGCCACTTGTAAAACACAAAGACATCTATGACTTCAAGTTCCTTATTCTTTTAACTGTGAATTGTTGACATAAGTCTATAGTGTGTATCCTTTCTCGTGTATTTCAATCGAACGTCCCCTGGGTCCTCAGTGCATATTTTAACCCTACCTAGACCGGGGGGGGGGGGGCTAAAAGTGCCCGCGGCAACTTTGATGTCACCTAGCGTCTGAACGGCTAGCCGTAGAACGGCCAAACTTGGTGACTTTTCCTAGAATATTGTTGGCAACAATTCTCTATCATTAGTATATGATAATAATTTTTTGTGTTGCCATGGCAACGGATTTCTGACTGGCATTTTTTGCTAAATTTAGTACTTTTTGTTTCAACAATAGAATTTTATGGGTTTTATGTCAAGTTACTCATGGTTTCTAATATTAATAACATCCCATATAATTTCATGTAAATTTTATCATTAAATATGCATAATTGATGCTAATTTGATGACGTCATTGGCCAAAATCCAAGATGGCGGACCATATCATGAGAACAGGTATATACAGGTTATTTTCATAAAAATTTCATCAATACTTCCATTTCTTTTTCCAAAAAAGGTTTAAATGAAGGTCTTTAGTATGTTTACGATGTATTTTAGGCTTTATCATGAAAAAAAACTATTTTTGAAAATTCAAGATTGATGATTCAAGATGGCGGATATCTTAAATATGCATGACGTCATTTTATGACGACACCGGTGTTGCTATGGGCAACATAAGACTTAGTACACCATAGTATTCTGTCATAAACACTTTTGGTACAGTTATGTTGAATATCATTTAGTTTTCAGGGAAAAACCTATTTAGACGGTTTTGGCCAATAAAATCACATTAATGACGTCATAATGACGTCATATTACATCATAACGACATAAAAATTGTAGATATGATAAATTTTTACTAGTACACCATTCTCTAAAAATTTGGTGGTCATACGACATACCGTTCGCGAGTTCTTAGGGGGGGGTCAAAGAGCCCCCCCCCCCCAGTCCCCCAATGTCAAAAAAAGCCCGGTCTAGGTAGGGTTAAGAACTGGTATAATTAAAAAGCTGTCCGCCACACCTACAAACGCTGATACCCATAACCCGTGCATCTGCTACTGAGTCTCGCTTTCCCCTCAGGAACAGCAACCACCTGACTGTTGAACTTAACAAAACCACCAGAAGCCAGAGAACATTCTTCCACCGAGCAACGTCACTCTGAAACACTCTTTCCACTGACGCTCGCACTGCCACTACTATTGCCTCCTTCAAAAGGAAGCTATAGGACTCTTTAGGTGACCCCTATAAGCCTTAGGTGTATGACCCTGAAATTGACACACCCCCCCTCAGAACTCGAGAACGGTATGTCGTATGACCACCAAATTTTTCAGAGTATCATGTACTAGTAAAGATTTATCATATCTACAATTTTTATGTCATTATGACGTTATATGACGTCATTATGACGTCATTAATGTGATTTTATTGGCCAAAACCGTCTAGATAGGTCATCCCCTAAAACTTCCCTGGTATACAACATAACTTTATCAAAAGTATTTAAGACAGAATATTAGGGTGTATTAAGTCTTATGTTGCCCATAGCAATACCGGTGACGTCATAAAATAAAGTCTTGCATATTTAAGCTATCCGCCATTTTAATCATCAATCTTGAATTTTCAAAAAAAAAATTTTTCAGGATTAAGCCTAAAATACATTGTAAACAGACTAAAGAAGTTCATATCAAACTTTTTTGTAAAAAGGAATGGAAGTTTTATTGAAATTTTAAGGAAAATAACCTGTTTATACCTGTTCTAATGATATGGTCCGCCATCTTGGATTTTGGCCAATGACGTCATCAAATTAGCATAAATTATGCATTTTTAATTATAAAATTTAAGTAAAATTGTCCGGGATGTTATTAATATTAGAAACCATGTGTAACTTGACATAAAACCCATGAAATTCTATAGTTGAAACTAAAATTACTAAAATTAGCAAAAAATGCCTGTCAGAAACCCGGGAAAAGTCACCAAGTTTGGCCGTTCTAGCGCTAGCCGTTCAGACGCTATGTGACATCAAATTTGGCGCGGGCACTTGTACGCCCCCCCCCCCCGGTCTAGATATTAAGGTTAAATATAACTGCCTGTAAAATTGAATGCGTAATGCCGCAGTGGAGGCACAAAAACGGGTTGTTGTTTTAAAGCGTTTTATTCAAAGTATGTCAGAAATGTGTAAAACATATATCTAGGTACTTGCAATTTCTTCAATAAGAAGAAACAATAGTCTATAAATACATGAAACGCAACTACGTGTGAATGCATGGAGTGACAACCTTGTAAGTGACAACTACACAAAAGCACACAAAGAAACGCTATGATAACAAAAAAAGTGCTGGGACCATAAATCATAAATGCGTTAGCAATTATTTTAGAATAGAAGAACACACTAGCACGGCGTTAGACCATTAATAGGTGCAGATTTCACATAGTACAGATTTCTACATGCTGAGAGTCATCAGCACAAAGTGATGGCAAGAAAGTCATCAGGTAATACATTAACTTAAAGAAAACTTGTTTAAAGTTAAAACTTTTGATCCAACACAAAAAGTTCTCTCACCTAGAGTTTTCGACCAGTCACTCTGGTCTTCCTCAGTAGACTGACCCAGTGAAGCTTGTCACGTGGCTTCTTTGAAGTGTGACGTCAACACTGGGTCAAAGGTATCTGGTAGACGATGTCGGCCCTCGTCGCGGTTCAATGTAGGGTGATGGGCCTTGATGTATATGGCTTCCTTCACCCCTCTCAAGAAATAGAGTTTGACCCAGTGTTGACGTCACACTTCAAAGAAGCCACGTGACAAGCTTCACTTGAGGAAGACCAGAGTGACTGGTCGAAAGCTCTAGGTGAGAGAATTTTTGTGTTAGATCAAAAGTTTTAACTTTAAACATGTAACTACCAACACAGATGAACTTTCATGATAGTTAAAGAAATCTTGCGGATTGCCTTTAGCATGATACGGATACAGATGCCGTCACTTGTTTTGATGAGATAGATTTTCACGCTGGGAGAATCATTTACGTCATCAAAACAATCATTAAGAAAAGCGCCTGTTTTTCAGCATTTCACTTCAGTTTTATCCAACTTGGCTAGTTTATTTTATCTCATTCATCGTCTACATTTTATAAAATCTTTGCTAATTATTTACGGGCTTTGATCATTTGTATCTATAATTTGACATTTGTATATCAGCACTGTATTTTATTTATAATATATCCTTTATTCAGTTCAGTTTGTTATGTAAATCCGTACCTCTGTTCTCTTTATTTACGTACCATACATTTTGCACTTTCTTATGGTGTCTGGTGCACACGCGGGTACTTTCATAAAGCTTCATTTATTAATTCACTCTGACATTTATTCCTTTCTTGGTTAAAAATAAATTCCAATACTTAAAAATCCTGCTGAACTATATTTTTTTTTTCAGAACCACTTATAAGAACGTGTCTGTTTCATTAGTTACTTTATCAACCCTCTGTTGTCCAGGCTTCTCTGACTCCTCGCTGTTCTTGGTTTCTTCCGTCTCAGATGTGAATGATGGATTCTCAATGTCCATCATTTTCATGGCCTTGTCATCCTCCTGTAAAAATAAAAATATAGAATAACAAAAGATTTAACCAAGCCTAATTGTGTCTGTCCTTCTTTTCTGTACGGCTGAAAGAATAGACTGGTATAATTGCTAGGAGTTCACAAAAGCTAGAACTATCGTAGAGAAGAGCTCATTGTTTAAAATACAATATGGATGTCTTCACTAGATAGCTTTAAACAACGCGTACAGATAGATGCGCCAAGGTAAGGTGTGGCAGGCCTAGCTAGGTCGTTCAGCGTAATAGCGAGCTGCTGCCTGTAAAGCTGGTGTGTTATGCAAAAGGGCCATTATACCGGCCATACGCATACCGAGGAGGATCTTTGCTAGATACTGCACCAATATTGCAGAACTAAGGAATGGTGTGCTGGTGCGTGTACTATGCCAAAGCGGAGCATCACTGTGCTACACATGCCGAAGGGCGGTTAGACCGACTATACAGAAACAGATAAAGAACCTGGTGTGTTACGCCGAAAAGCGGGTACACCGACTATACAGACACAGGTAGAGAACCTGGTGTGTTACGCTGAAAAGCGGGTACACCGACTATACAGAAACAGATAAAGAACCTGGTGTGTTACGCCGAAAAGCGGGTACACCGACTATACAGACACAGGTAGAGAACCCGGTGTGTTACGCCGAAAAGCGGTTAGACCGACTATACAGAAACAGATAAAGAACCTGGTGTGTTACGCCGAAAAGCGGGTACACCGACTATACAGACACAGGTAGAGAACCTGGTGTGTTACGCCGAAAAGCTGTTACACCGACTATACAGACACAGGTAGAGAACCTGGTGTGTTACGCCGAAAAGCTGTTATATCGACTATACAGACACAGATACAGAAACTGGTGTGTTACTCCAAAAGGCGGTTATACCGACTATACAGACACAGACGTGTGTACATGTTCTGATTAATTAGGCGTACAGCGCCTTGCCATTGGTAACCTACCGTCTGGTCCTGTTTTACTCCACAGCGGAGACATTTCAGCCAACTGTTGGGCAGGCAACAGAACAGACTGTCGCAAACCGGGATGGTCAGTTTGGGGTCCAGTTCCTCTGGCTTCTGAGGACCTGCAAAACAATTAAAAATGTTTTTTACCATTTTATTTCTTTCAACAACGTTACTTTTTTACACAGAAAAACATTGAAATTTATTAAATACATCTGAAATCATTTGTCCAAACCACCAAATATATCTATGAAAATGTTGAAGCTATCCAATGATAGTGGTGATAATATATATGTTAATATCAACAAAAACGTAAACACTATTCAATGATACTGACATTAGTATGGTGTTACATGGTACAAGCATATCATTATCATGATATCACAATCAAATCATTCAAAATCGTGCATTAGGTAATGGCTGTTCCACTTTTCTGAGCTTGCAGATGCTGACAGTAATGTTCTTGAAAAATATGGTTTTCTTCTGAGACACACGTTTTAATGATTTAGAAAAAAAAAACTTTTCTTACCCTACCATGAAAGTTCATCTGTGTTGGTAGTTACATGTTTTAAGTTAAAACTTTTGGTCCAACACAAAAAGCTCTCTCACCTAAAGCTTTCGACCAGTCACTCTGGTCTTCCTCAGTAGACTGGCCCAGTGAGGAATAACTGTGAAAGACCAGAGTGACTGGTCGAATACTCTAGGTGAGAGAACTTTTTGTGTTGGGTCAAAAGTTTTAACTTTAGCCTTTTCTTACCTGTGATACAACTGACAAGAAGACCGATGACGATACAGATAACCGTAGCGAAGGCTCCCAGGTACGCGTAGGACAGTTCGTACAGCACTGATTCTGGTGGACTGTGGGAAAGGTTTTAAAAAGTTAAATTAGCTCTTATGGCACATAGTGTATAGGACTGTAAATAATTTCATCAGGTTGCTAAACGACTGAACAGCAAAGTTCTTTTTATATTTTATCACTACCATTTTTTTTTTCAAGCCGACGTTTTGATGACCTTCTGTCATCTTCACTATTACAATTACACTACGTTCCGGAATGTATTGTAAACAGAAAAAAACTAGCTTAAGTGCACTATGAACTATGTAACACCTTTAGTGCACTATGCACCACGTAATATCTAATGTCGTTGTGATAAAAAGAACTTTGCTATTCAGTGTATAGGACTGTTCCCATATCTGTTTCTCTAGCCCTTGGGCCACATAGTTGTGCAAGATAAAATAACACTACATCATGGGGCTAGTCAACTGGTACCACCGTTTCAAACTTCCATATTTCTTTCCTATAAAGGCTAAACAAAGAAGGAAATTCAATATAAACTGTTCAGAAAGATTTGTGCGATTCGAATATGAGTTCTAACATCTAGTGTGACAACACACTTTCCACTGCGTAAAATGTGTGATTTACTAAAGACGATAAAGTCCTGTTGATCTGGTAATGATGGCTTTGATCGAGCGATAATCGTCGGTAGGGTTGATTTTCTGTGTGTGGTAAATCTAATTTTTGTGGAGTGAGCCCTGCATACTAACTCCAAGTGTCGATTTAGTTATTGTCTAATCATAATCATGTCCCAGGTAGGTTCAACAGGGACGTTCGTGAATGGTTACACAAACGATGGCGATACATGACATGTCTGATAATAGTTGCTTAGGTCCAATCAAAAACCAATGGCAACCTTTCCAGATACTGGGCGTATCAGACACCTTTCTCAGAGCGTCTGACTGGAGTACTGATTCGGTAGCGGGTGTAGGTGGCGCTTTTGTGGTAAGAACCAGTACTCCAGTCAGAAGCTCAGATGAAATTGTCTGGTTGCCATGTTAGAGAATAGTTAACACCTTTATTGTTACAGCATACATATACTCTGTACGTAAGATGACGTTATCCACACATGTATTTAGCTTTGTTAGATCTTTAGCTGTAGAAGAGCATACAAAACTCCTTGCAGAAAAAAATCCCCAAATCCTATGTTCTGCCGACATGATCATTTTTTTGTACAGTGAAAGGTGCTGAAATACTCACTAATCAATTGAAGTGGGCTCCGCTGTATTGTTGACGTCATAGAGTGCCGTAACCATGGCTACCGTGGACTGTGTGGTGATGTTTGCTGTGACATTGACCGAGGGACATCCCTCGGTGGACACGGGCGGCATCCAACGCGACCTCGGCCACACGAACCCTCCCAACCCGACCCACAGCGACATCGCAAGGCTGGTCAGAAGGCCTGCCAGGCCTCCCTGTCAAGATAAGCAGAATATGTAGTTACTTTCAGGTATGTAAGTATTGCCTTGGGTGACTTACATGTATATATGGGTTTGTTTGTCTGTTTGAATTGAGTAGGTTAACAGCACGTGGGAGAGCAGATTGACAGGCTTGATGACAGGAGGTAAAAAAAAACATTTCTACACAAGAAATAGATTTGACCGGAATGTAGTAGTTCACATCCCTGAGAAATGTCAGTATGTCGATTATTGTAAGGACTCTGCAAAACTGAAACAAGTCCGAAATTTGTTGTGAATTATGCTGAACTCAAACTATCACTCACACACGCGCGCGTACACACATACATACACACACACACACACAGATACACACAAACACACAAAAACGCAAACGCACACACACACACAGATACACACAAACACACAAAACGCACACACACACACACAGAGATACACACAAACACACACACACACACACACACACACACACACACACACACACACACATACTGACAAAAACAGCGAGTTAAAACAATACTTACCCATTTGTTTGCACACGGGAAAAACATCCCCAGGACGAAGACGCCGAGCATGGGACCTCCCACCATGCCGAAAATACTGAGTGACGCCTGGACCACGGGCCCCATCAGGGACGCCACGTATGCCATCAGGATCATCGAGCAGCCGAACAACATCGCTGGAACCATCACATCGGTAATGTTGTATTACGGCTATCTACAAATTTAAGAGATTGTTTTTTTCCCCAAATAATCTTTATTGTAATTTCAAAGAATAAAGGCAAAAGACATGTTCACATACAAGAAAAATAAATACCCGGCCAGAGACATTTTGCAAACAATACATCAGTCTAACAATTTACCATACAGAGGACCCCATTTCAACATATGTTTATCAATTTTCCCACAGTCTTGTGCAATTTAAGAGATTGTTTGACAATTCTGACAAAACGTCGATGAAGGTTAGACATCCAGGTAATGACTTAGAAAAGAAATCGTCACTCTAACTACTGGATAGATATTGATTCTGACCACAATGAAGTTCTGAAAACAATTAAATTTATGAAAACATGTTTCCGACAATAATGTTGACCAGAGTACAAACGTTAACATCAGACGTATGAAATAACAGATAATCTTTTCGTTGAGCATAATTTTCTAATTTTTCGACACGTCAAACTTGTCGAATTACCGTAACTTTGCATTTTGGAACCTTTCGATCGAAGAGTAGTGAAAGGAGTCATCCCTCGGTCGCGACGGGGGCTGATACCGACTGTCGGGCACATTTGACCCGTTGCTGACGTCACACTTTTGTTCAGGTCTTGTGACATATCACATGTACTATTAATATTAACTTTTGAAATAGAATGTTATTTTCGATACGTAGAACTTGTAGGTAATACTGTAGACGTGAGAGTAGATGCTAGCTAGATATGTAGTACTGAAGAGTTTGCCATGCATTGTACCCGTTACAATTGTTTTGCAATAAAGATTAACTTGACTTGTCTTGACATATCTTTAAGACCATTGAGAAGGATCAAGACCGATCAAACATTTCATGGTAAGGGTTTTTGCTACAAATGTGAGCTTTTGTAGTAGGTAGTATATTCTATATTCTTTGAATTTCTTAACTTACCAAGGCCCTTGGATATCCACGTGTACTTCAGATCGCTGAAGTTGGGGAAGCAGGGCTTGACGAAGTCCTCCAGAGCCACGGCGGCGAGCGCGTTCAGCCCCGAGGACATGGTGCTGAGCGCCCCGCTAAACACGCAGGCCGTGAAGAGACCAGGCATGCCGGGGAACTTACCCAGGATATCCATCACAAAGTACGGCATCATCTGGGAAATAAACATCGGGCTGGACTTTTGTGTGTGTTTTACCCTCATATACACACTCATTTTTGGCGACGCCTTTGGTGCGGAGGCATTTGTGCAAGTACTACGATCGTTTTGAAAGAATTTTAGGGAATTGGTTTTGAGGTATATATAACCTTCGGCCATGTGGTTTTTGGATCAAGCAGGTAACTTACCCCGGGTGCCCACGTGCCACCCATCCAGCTGCCTGGCATGATTAATTACTGGTCATCTGTCTTCTCCCCACACCATGGACAGAGAGCACAGCTGTCTTTGGACAAAGACCACTTGATCAAGACATTCCCTCCCCAAGAACATTTAGGCTGATGGGGTGGGTTTATTGTCCTTGCACAGAAAAAAGAAACCATCCGTCCTTTTGGGGACACACAAAAGGTCAAACAAGTCCTACATGTAGGAGTAACAGCTTCAGATCAGACGTACAATCCAGTCTCTGGTGGAGGATAGAGTGCAGTGGAGTGGAGGATGGTTGTAAGCTTGGTTCGAGCGGGAACTTGACCAAAGTAAAGTTAGTAAGTATGTCATCATAAAATCTATGTGATAGCTGGGGAAGAACGGCTGATTCCTCCTATACGTGTATTTGGTACTCGTATATTGCCCCACACCTCTTCCACCCATTTTGTAAATTTCACAACGTGCATGTCTTTATAAGGTAGGGAGATCTGTTTTTTTTATAATTGTAATGTAGATTGCTAGCTCCACCACAAAGTCATGAAATAATATATATCATTCAGTCGTCGCCTTGGCAATGTTTTTTATTGCCTCAGCCTTGTTGGTCTTTTTTTTATTTGGTTGCTAGTGTACGTATTTGTCTATTGCAAATCGTAGGCTGTGAGAATGGGCAGGGACGGCGACTGGGAGAAAGTTCATTGCGCATTGGTAATTAATGGGACCTTCCAGCAAAATTATTTTTCCGGAGGCAACAAAACAGTCAGAAACTCGGAGCTCCATGGAGTTCTGAAATCGCCAATTTCCTGTATCTAACGCCTCTGTCGAGCTTTAGAAGCAGCTGGAAACTATCGAAATGGACCAATAGACAACGTATTCGTCCGCTAAAGGAGTACAGTTTGCCACAGTGCGTTTGTGAACAGTTTTGCCCGTTTCTACTTTACCAGTCGCTTCTGAAGCCTGATAGAGGATGTAAATAAATAACTACCTGTCAACAACTTTTGCAATGTGCCCACTTTCCTACGGTGGTTGGTGTGCAGTTGGACAACGGACAGTAACAAAATATGTAGAAATTTCTACCAAAATCAAAAGTCTCCGTACCGTGATAGCACAGTCATGCATGTTTACTCAATGGCTAGCAAAGTGTGTTGACAACGTTTACTTGCTTACCGGTCCCTAAAGTCTTTATCTTGTTTGCGTAACGCCTGCATATCTATTATGTGTTTTGAGGGCTGGGCCAATCACGAAAGTAGTATACAATACACTTCAGTCAGGTTTTTCTGATAAGATTGTGCCTACTTTACGTCCCTGACATGTCACACATAGAACTTTCCTCTGTCAGACCACCAACCAACCAGAAAGTTTGCTGACGTTCGGGTTGCAGTATAATAGAATTTAGGCAACGCCTTCATTTTTATACGAATCAAAACATGATTGATTTAAATTTGACTCAAATTCAACCCACGAACATTGCTGGATTAGTTCTGTACACAAAACAACATGCCGTCACAGTCGAGTGTTTCTAAGGGACTGTACAATATTTACCGGTGGGGGAGGGCTGGTGCATAGGGGGGAGGGCTGGTGCGTAGGGGAGGGCCATGGAAAGAATAATTTGCATATGGGGGAGGGCCAAGGAAAAAAATCGGGGCCATGGAAAAAATTTTTCACGAATCCGTCGTACGATCCTACGTTCCTAGCTCTGAAAATATACTAAAATGCTTCAGATATATATAAACCATCTGAAGCATTTTATGCTGGCTTAGTCGAACACAGCCGAACACCAGCCAACCATGCTCCCGACCTACTCTTTATTTATAAGGCCGCGGAAAGTAGTGCAGACAAACCTCTTGCATCCTGGCTAGAGTAGCCATGAATGAACTGCGCTGTGTGGTATAGAAAGGTGTCGGCTTGTATGAGTTGGATTGTGAAGATTTCCCTGTTCGTGTAGAAATGCGCGGCATTTCGCAACCGCGTTCCGGGGAGAGCCGGCTGCAGTTCCGTTGACCCCGGTAGAGGGCCAAATCAAAGTGGTCGTCATTAGGCCATGTTGATTTGATTATATGGATGACATCCTCCGGGAGCCCCAAAACTGATGCGCGCGTGCGAAAAAAAAAAAGTTTTTGCAAAGAAAAAAGTTCTTTTCATTATGAAATCTACGTGGTCATGAGGGTTCAGCAAATGGCAAAGAATATGGTTTGGCGAATAATCTAGTCTTCAAGTTCATTTCTTTACAATTTCGTCTTTTTTCGCTTGATTTTGGCATTCTACGACATTGGTATAGTTTTTATTAATTTGTTTGTAACTTATGGTATATTTTTGCTCATTTTGCAACTGTTTTGTACGATTTACAGTATGGTTGAAAATTTTTTTTTTTGGAAACGGGCGAAAATTCATGCGCGCGTGGATGTCATCCATATAATTAAATCAACATGGCCTTATGTCAAAAAACCATAATTTTTTTGGGATTTCAGTTATTTTGTAGAATATACCGTCTATTTTAAAATATTAGTTGGCCGTGATTCTCTAGTGCACCCTACTATAATTTATACCGCGTCGAAGTGAGTCACCTCGGGGTGCTTAACTATAGGAATCCCCATAGGGCGAAAACTGTGTTCTGCCACCTTAACCATGGTTTGTGTTCGGGTGGCCCTATGTGTGTGGCAGGGGCTTTACGAAGGACAGTACCTGGTCTGAGTTGTCGATGTACCCCGCCAACCTCGGGTCGCAGTCGTGGTACCGGGCGTACATCACCAGTCCGCTCACACAGGCGAAGGACACGAGGAGGGACAGTCCCGGGATGTTCCACAAGATGGCGCTGTTACACAAGGGGAGACGTTCAAATCATTAGTACAGTCGTCACGTTCACTCCAAGTTTATTATGGAGGTATTGTTTTTGGCAAGTCGGTCTGTCTGTGTGTTTGTGTTTCCGCACATTTTAGTCAGCATAACTTCAGAACGCCTTTATGGATTGGTACGTTGGTAGGTCTTAGGAAGCCAAAGGTCAAGGTCAAATATTGGCCTCCTGGTGGCTGACATTGGTACTGCAGCAGAACTTCCGGTTTTTGTATCTTTTGTCCGACATGATATGGTCTTTGATTTTTGGTGACGGATAGCTTTATCTGTCAGGAATAAGAGGTGTAAGTTTTGTCCCCCTAGCAGCTTGTTCTGGAACTGCAGGTTAGATTCTGGTAAATGTTAAAGCAGAGAAAGAGCCACATGCAACTTCAACTACCTTTCATTAGAATTCATTGGCTCTCTGGGGAAATGTAATAACTTATTTTGGAGTGGAGTATAACTCACATCTGCGCTTTCTTGACGGACGGGCAGCTGAGGTAACGCTGGACCTGTGCCTGGTTGACTCCGTACACCGCCAGCCAGATGAACGTTCCTCCCACCGCCACACTCCAGGACGAGTGGCGAATCCGAGGGTCGGGGTCAAAACTGCGAGAAAAAAGGGTTTTTTTCCGTTTTAACGTCATTTTTCCCCGAACCGGGGGTTAGACGTGCTTGCACGAAGTACAAGTCTTTTTGCTAAAGCAAGATTTTTACGGCTGAATATAATGCCCTTCCTAACGCCAACCCAAACCCTAGTAGGGCCCATGATCCCTCTACGGGTAACTGAGGGGGGAAATACGTGTTAAGTGCCTTTCCCAAGGTTGCTTGACAACTGTTTATTCTTAAAAAAATAGTTACTCAACCAACTGGATATGATTTTGTAAACGGTCACAGACGTTTCAGGTAGCATCCACTACATTTCATTAGTGACAGTGGGGAATTCTCAGAAGAGCAGGTTTATAAGTACGTACATGTACTATTGATTGAAACTTTTCTGAGAATTCCCCACAGTCACTGCCTTTTTCTGAGAATTCTACACTGTTTTTGACGAAACGTAGTGGATGCTACCTGAAACGTCTGACCATTTCCAAAACCACATCCAGTTGTTTGAGTAACTGTTTCGTGGCGTATGCTATTACCCAGATGTTTAACTTTCACCGAGGTAAGTGTATATCTGTCTATCTTGTTAGACGTTTAGAAGTTAGAACTTTGGTCTTTGAAGCTTTGGTTGTTGAAGCCCCTAATCGTCAGAGCTTAGGCAATTAAATTATTTTTCTTAATTTTATATGATTTTTCGGTTTTGCACTACTACTAACACCTTTTTTGAGATTAGCAACACGTATAGTTTCTGTATTTTGTTAATGCTTACCATGTAATGTATTTTAAGTATGGTGCTTTGTGGTTATTGTGTGACACTATTGTGTGATTTTGTATGTATTACATGTTAAGGACCACACTAAGAGTAGCTGTGGCCTTTGCGTGGATTTGTTTAAGGTGGATAACAGGTTGCGAATCTGAGACCCACACACTTGGACATCCGTCTTCCCCAGCGGATCCATATAGAGGGAGACGTGCTGGGTCCGGTTGGGATGCTTGCAGCGAGCTACCGGATGATTTGATTACGCTCAAGGTCCGCCTTGACCACGCCAGCCCGTCAACTGTGACCCTCACTCAGGTGTAGGAATTGACACGGTCATCCTACTCGGAAAATCTATATCTGTATATCTATACATAGATCTGTATCTGTGCATGAATATGTATCTGTGCATAAATATGTATGATCTGTGCATGAATCTGTATCTGATTGCAAATAAAGATATCGAGTGATTGCCAAGAAGAGTAGCTGACAGAATTGCCAAACTAATTGTGGATCTGAATAAAGTCAAAGACTTACTTGAAGAACTGGATCCTCTGTCCCTGTGTGTTGAGTTGCCAGACCCGCGCCATCCCGCCCACATCCATGGTCCCCTGGATAATCACCGAGAGAAACCCCGCCACCATCACAACTACCTGGAACGCGTCGGTCCACATCACCGCCTTCATGCCGCCCTACAGGAACAAATCAGACTCTGAAGGTCATCTCACGAAAACAGAGAGCACTACGAGATTTATACATGATTAATGCCTTCCCTTCTTAAACTTTGGTCCCAATTAGAAAAAGGGGCCCTGCCGGGTAGTCCCCGGGCTGTTTTTGGCACTTTCGGGCGTGACCCCTGCGGCTTCCGGGCTACTTTTGGTCCCGGCGGGGACCCGAGAAGAATTTAATTCTGACCTATATTCTACCCGGGCCCCGCTGACAAAAGGACGCCGTGACTGAGCCGTGAGATCACCGAGAGGTACCCCTCCGGTTGCTGGCAGTCCACCGGGACTAATTTCTCTTTCCCCGTGCAGTCCATGTCAGAAGAACACATTTTTCGTTCTATGGGGATTTCTATAGTTACGGCCTAGAGGTTTATGTATATAGTAGGGTGTACTACTAGAAATAACCTTATCCTAACCATTATTGTGTGGCGTTCCGCTAGAGTTCGGGAGGCAAAACTAGTATTCTTGATTGTACAACAGGGGTTTTACCCACCAATGTTGTGTAGAAGGTGCAGACCACGCCCACAGCTACAACAGCGCCCCACAGCGTCAGACCCGTCACTGCAGCCACAGAAACAACGTAATATTCTTCATTCTACAGCACAAGTTACTGTGATACATCTTCGAGCCAACCATCACTATGACAAACCCAGGTCAAAATGAAATTTACTTTTGTGTCATCTTATAAAACAAGGTGTGCTACAGTTGTTTTTTTTTTCGCAAAATCGACAAACTACTTAAAAAACACAGAAATCGTGTGTAAGAGCAGTAGGTCATCAAACACTTCTGCTTTCCTTGTACCGCATGTACACACCTGCGTTGAGAGCCAGAGAAGGCACATAAAGCACGAGTCCCATGTACAGGAGCTGTGTTAGGAAATAAAAAGGTTGATTTTAAAAATCATTCATGCTTTAATTGAATAAGAGTTCCACGATCCCACACCTTCGCCAAATACAGTTAATCTTTACGACTGACGAATTATACTACTACTACTACCGCTACGCCGCATATCAGCTACTGCTGAGGCGGGCCATGATGACGAATTTTTATTATAAATAACATCGAGCAGATTATTATTGGAATGAGCAGAGCACTTTGGACTAATGCCTCTGACTATTTACAGCTTAGAGGTACATATCCAATCTTTTGTCACAAACTTCTCTGTTACATAGCGGATTATAATGACCCCCAGTGGGGGTCTTCACGCTTTGTTAAAAATTGAAAAATCTCAAGATTCATTCTAAAGATCTCAATATTTTAGACGAAATCTTGAGATCTTATGAGACAATCTTGAGATTGTTCATGACAATCTCCAGATCTTTCAGAAAATCTTGAGATGAAAACAAAAGGTCTCAAGATCTTTCCAAATGTTTTCAAAGTATCTTGAGATTTTTCCAAAGCATCTCGAGTGGCTTTAAAAAATATCAAGCTTGTTTAAAAGATCTCACGTTTTTTCAAGATTGCTTTAAAAATCTTGATATTTCTTAAAGCATCTCGAGATGCTATGGAAAAATCTCAAGATACTTTGAAAACATTTGGAAAGATCTTGAGACCTTGTCTTTTCATCTTAAGATTTTCTGAAAGATCTGGAGATTGTCATAAAAATCTCAATATTGTCTTATAAGATCTCAAGATTTCGTCTAAAATATTGAGATTTTTCAATTTTTAATGAAGCGTGAAGACCCCCACTGGGGGTCATTATGATCCGCTATGTAACAGAGAAGTTTTTGACAAAAGATTGGATATGTACCTCTAAGCTGTAAATGGTCAGAGGCATTAGTCCAAAGTGCTCTGCTCATTCCAATAATACTCTGCTCGCTGTTAAATGTTTTTCATACATGGGGGTTTTGTAAATAAGACCCCCATTTGCAGGAATTATATCAGTCGATCATATTGTCCATCCACTACTATAGTACTATCTTCCAGTACTATAGTACTATCTTAAGGAAGGTTGTATCATTTCTTTATGTATGCCAAAACGGCCCTGAAGTAACACCTGGAGTATCCGTGAATTTTGAAGTCTTGGCCCTCTGAAACGCTATTTCCTGCATTTTGAGGGAGAAATTATTCTGGTAGACCAAACTAAGTTTAATGCCTGTGAATATGATGTAGAGGATATAACAATAAGATGTCAGAGCTCACCATATTGGCCATGAAGAGTACAGTGCAGACCAAACGTACGACTTTGGAGAATCGGATTTCCAGATACTGTAGAAAAAACAAACGAACAGAACGAGTCAAAGTACAATCGCAAAGCAACGACGTACATGTGCATTAGAATTATTCGATAGTCCTCAATTTACACTCGACTAAGAAGAAGAAGAAGAAGGTCTCCCGTGCTCTTATGCCGAGCGTAGGGTGGTCCCCATCTCCATTTCGTTACCCTTGGGCGACACACAGTTGTGCAAGGCACTACAGCAGGGGGCTAGTCCACTGGTAGTGCTGTGTGTTTAAGTTAACCTTCCCATACCATTTTTTCATATGTGTGTGCTGAGTGTTAAGCAGAGAAAGAAGTGTGTACCATTTTTAAAGTCTTTGGTATGACTCGGCCGGGGATCGAACTCACGACCTCCCGGTTAGGCAAGCACTCTGCTATTGCACTTAGCAGTAGCAATGAAGACTTCAATATTTTCCATCTACCTCACGTACCTCATATGTACTCGTGAGTCCCAGGCTATAGAAGGCCGGGATGAAGAGCCTTGCCACCAGCAGGATGGTGATGGTGTAGGCGATCACAAAGTTCCAGAACATGGTCCCGTTAGTGTAGATCTCTGCAGGTGTTCCCAACACCGTGATAGCGGAGATGAAGGAAGCCAGCAAGGACAGTGCCACGGGTACTACTGACATGGACTGAAAACAAGAAAACTCTAAAGATGTTTTGTTTTGTTTTGGCTATACTTGTGTGCGTGCGTGTGTGTGTGTGTATTCATGTGTGGGGAGAAGTGTTTATGTGTGTGTGTGCGTGTGTGTGTGTGTATTCATGTGTGGGGAGAAGTGTTTATGTGTGTGTGTGCGTGTGTGTGTGTGTATTCATGTGTGGGGGGAAGTGGTTAATATAGTATGTTTGTGTGTGTGTGTGTGAGAGTGAGTGTGTATTTATGTGTGTGTGTGTGTGTGTGTGTGTGTGTGTGTGTGTGTGTGTGCATGTATCTGTGTGCATGTGTCTGTGTGTGTCTGTGTCTCTGTGTGTGTGTATGTGTGTATTTATGTGTGTGTGTGTGTGTGTGTGTGTCTGTGTCTGTGTGCATATGTCTGTGTGTGTGTGAATGTGTGTATATGTGTGTGTGTGTGTGTCTGTGTCTGTGTGGCGCGCGCGCGTGTGTGTGTGTGTGTGTGTGTGTGTGTGGTGGGTGTATCTGTGTTGCGTTTTCGCATAGTCCTTATGTCAGGTTGTATTCGATATGGTTAGGTACAGTCTGTCCCAGACTCTGCCAGAGGGAGAAAGTCATTAATGTCGTCCACATTTGGTAGCGCTCGCTGTTTTTACTTACATGACCTACTTGACAACTGGCGCTGTTTTCAATGCATGATATAGAAAGACATTTTGGTAAATCTGCATGGACACAGTCACCAAAAAACAAGATCTACTATTTCATAGAGGTCTGAGATCTTCGAATTCTTGTTGTGGTTTTAAAACGACGCCATTCGAATAAACATGCCCCTACCTTGTCCGCCATGAGAAATTCCTTCTGTGTGCGTTGCCTTCCACCCGTGCATGCGTAGTACAGTCCGATGCCGGCTGACACGCACAACATGACGCCGAACACGACATAGTCCCACACACCGAAGTACCGCGTCTCAACTGCCATGGTGATCTGAGAAATCTAGAACAAACAATGTCTGAGCAAGTCCCACACACCGAAGTACCGCGTCTCAGCTGCCATGGTGATCTGAGAAAGTCCAGACCAGAACAAACAATGTCGGAGCAAGGGAATTATATAATGTTTCTAATTCTAGTCTGCCAAAAGACTTTTAAAAAATCACGGCTGTCAGTGGCGAATGTGCAGATGTTGTCACATCGGCGCACCAAATCCGTAGGGCGTTTTTGACACACAGTAAGACAGATTAGCCTAAGAGGCTCGGTGGGCGTCACTCCACCTTGTAGTCATGTAAAGTGCCTTTCCCAAGGACACAACATCGGGCCACGGTGAGTATCGAACCCGGGACCTCTCGGTTCCGAGTTCAACGTTCTAACCGTTGCGCCACCAACGCGACGACTTGGGGGCAATGTTCTGTTACAATTGCATATTATTATTAATTCACATTTAGTTCCATTTGAGAGGAAAGTGACCAGTCTCTAAGTGTTTGTTTGACAAACTTTTCAGTGTGCTTTTATCGTGATAAGTTATCAGGTAAACAGTTTTCCGTGCCTTTGATACCGTAGACACCTTCTTTATATGACCCACCATGCTACAAACATCGAAAACTAGCACAAATTCATTCGGTCTAAGCCAAAACCAGGCCACACAAAACAGACGATAGTTAATGGCCATAGATGTTACGGCGTTGTATAGAAGACCTACATGTACATTTTCATTATGTAACAACCTCAGTGAAGAATAATGCCTAGTCAGTATGTGAAAACAAATACTACGCCAGCAATTCAGTGACTTACATGTGAACAGGTTAACAGAAGAACAGACTTACCAGTTGGCCTTGGTTTCAGATCCACCGAGCTCCGATCGCACTTTGTATTTCGAGTCCCGGCGTTTGCGGGTCACTACGCTACGAACTTTTCAAGGGTCACAGGGTAAATGTTTATTGAGTTGTGATAGCTTGAAGACCAGCGTGCTTTGCATAAGGTTAATTATTAAATAGGTGGCATGATTTTCTGTGCTCTTACTCTCTATCTCTCTCTCTCGTATGTCGTATGTCCGTCAAATAGAAGAAGAACTTTATTGCGCAACAGATGTAGCGGGTACAACGTATGGCAAAATATACATAGTTTGTGGTGTTAAATACACATATGGTGGTGTTGAGAATATCTAACAGTTTTACTAACTGTAATAGGAATCTGGTCTGCTTCATAAACAATGTATAACAAAAGAGAGACACTAATTATACTAATCTAACTCTATTAACACAATGTAGTAATAAATTGTGTCAGGAATTAATTACGTTTTCTCGTTTTGTCATTGAATTATGAACAAATTGGCCTATATAAGTAGAAATGTTGACAGGGCATGATAGTAACATATAGAATATCTCTGTCTTTGTATGGGGTAATGTTATATTGGTCTTACAAATATGATACGAATCTGTAGATATCGAAGACTCGATAGGCAGAGAAGGATTGATGGGGAGGGGGGGGCTAAAACACTACTCAGGTACAACTGTCCTGCATGAACAGTTCTTTAAAATTACTTAAAGACCCCGTTGAGACCAGTCTTCAGCGGTTTTAATCGGTTTTTCAAAAACCGGTTTTTATTTAACCTAGTGTAAACGCAAATCAACCGGTTTTTAGGGGTTTAACCCTACCTAGACCGGGCTTTTTTTGACATGGGGGGACCGGGGGGGGGCTCTTTTGACCCCCCCTAAGAACTCGCGAACGGTATGTCGTATGACCACCAAATTTTCAGAGAATGGTGTACTAGTGAAAATTTATCATATCTACAATTTTTATGTCGTTATGACGTAATATGACGTCATTATGACGTCATTAATGTGATTTTATTGGCCAAAACCGTCTAAATAGGTTTTTCCCTAAAAACTAAATGGTATTCAACATAACTGTACCAAAAGTGTTTATGACAGAATATTATGGTGTACTAAGTCTTATGTTGCCCATAGCAACACCGGTGACGTCATAAAATGACGTCATGCATATTTAAGATATCCGCCATCTTGGATCATAAATCTTGAATTTTCAAAAATAATTTTTTTTCATGATAAAGCCTAAAATACATTGTAAACATACTAAAGACCTTCATTTAAACCTTTTTTGGAAATAGAAATGGAAGTATTGATGAAATTTTAAAGAAAATAACCTGTATATACCTGTTCTAATGATATGGTCATGGAACTCCCATCGCCGTCGGACTTGCGCAGTAAGATACATCAAGAAAACCGAGGTTCTCTATCAGCCTGCACCTGGGAAACCGCACATCCCGCCGCAGGTCCTGCTGGACGGAACACCCCTTGCCGAAGCAGAAACCTTCACGTACTTGGGATCTACAGTGTCAAATGACAATTCCATGGACAGTGAGATCGACGCACGAAGGCGGGCTGCCTCAGCTGCGTTCGGTCGCCTTAAGGACCGGCTGTGGAACGTGAAGTCTATACGATTGAACACAAAACTGAATGTCTACAGGGCTGTAGTGCTGAGTGCACTTCTTTATGGATTAGAAGTGTCAACCCTGTATGCCCGACATGTCCGACAACTGTCTGTCCTGGTCCAACGCCATCTTCGTGGACTAATGGGCATCACCTGGCAGGACCGCATATCCAACGTGGAAGTCCTGAGGAGGGCGGGCATGCCTGCTATGGAAGCCATGATTACCCGCTCACAACTCAGATGGACCGGTCACGTCATCAGGATGTCTGAGGAACGACTGCCACGGGACCTGCTGTACTCTGAACTGAGAGAGGGGTCAAGGCCCCGAGGTAGACCACGGCTGCGGTACAAGGACACTTTAAAACGTCGGCTTGGTCTGGCGGGTATCAGCCATCAGCAACTAGAGACACTGGCAATTGACCGGGCCGGATGGCGTGCGGTGGTGAGAAAGAGTGCCGAGGCTGTGCACAGGGAGTGGGAACATAGAGAGGACAAACGTGCGAGCCGACGACACGCTGCCACTGCTACCAACAATGAATGAACTCTAATATTATATTGGTCTTTCTTTGGACTTCTATTTTTTTGTAACAGTCATGACTTTAGGCTCAAATCTGTTTTGTCTTGTACATGTAGATAGGAATGAGCCATCCTGTTCGACCTGCGCAGTTAGTCATAGTCTCTAGAGAGACTGACTGACATATATAATGATATGGTCCGCCATCTTGGATTTTGGCCAATGACGTCATCAAATTAGCATAAATTATGCATATTTAATGATAAAATTTACATAAAATATGGGATGTTATTGATATTAGAAACCATGAGTAACTTGACATAAAACCCATAAAATTCTATTGTTGAAACAAAAAGTACTTAATTTAGCCAAAAATGCCTGTCAGAAACCCGTTGCCATGGCAACACAAAAAATCAAAATCTTATTCCAATGATGGAGAATTGTTGCCAACAATATTTTAGGAAAAGTCACCAAGTTTGGCCGTTCTACGGCTAGCCCTTCAGACGCTAGGTGACATCAAAGTTGCCGCGGGCACTTTTAGCCCCCCCCCCGGTCTAGGTAGGGTTAAATCCGATTTTCAAAAACCACCTCGAAAGGTGCTCTACCGAAACAAAAATGTTGGAGGAGCCTGGTTTCTCGAAGATAAAGGATCGGTTCCGCAGTAAGGTACAGAACATGAAGACGGCATACAGGAAGAGCGGGAGGAACGGTTATTCAAACTGCAGTCATGGCCGATTAATTGGATATTCACCGGACAGGATTTTTAAAAAAGCGGTTATGAAAAGTCTGGTATGAACGCTAAGGGTTTTAGCCGGGTTTTCCTCCGCTTATTATTTAGCGGTTTCAACTGGTTTTTAAAAGTCTGATCTGAACGGGATCTTATTACCTCCATGAAAAATGGAGGTATTGTTTTTGATGCGTCTGTGTGTGTGCGTGTGCTTGTGTGTGTGTGTGTGTGTGTGTGTGTGTGTGTGTGTGTGTGTGTTTCCGCACATTTGTAGTCAGCATAACTTCAGAACGCCTTTATGGATTGTGATGACCTTATTTCCACTGTTAATGAGACAAATAAAAACATTTACAAAGACTCATATATTTCTGAAATATTAGAATTCTTGTTTTATGGAAGGTTTCGTTGCACGTTCTTCCGCGGAGGCTATTTGCGTGGAATGAAATAAGGCTACAGCAAGTAATTCTTGATGGATTTTTATCAGCGCACGATTTTCGCTTGATTTTGGAAAAAAAAATAGTAATGTTCTAGTCCGAGAACACGCCCCCCCCCCCTTCTGCCCCCGACTTACACTAACTACAAATCACTCAAAACGTGAGAGGATACAACAATGATATTTGCTAGCAAGAAAAAGTCTACCGGAATAGAAAATTTTACCTGGTAATGGCCCACCATAAGGCCCTTGTGCGGGACCTACCCCTATGTCTGGTGCCGAAGTGCAACGTTGGCGAAATCTCGGCAACCGTTTGGATTTGTGGAATTATATTTGACCAACTTTCTTGTCTATTTGAATGAAAAGAAATCTAAGGTCAAGTTCGTCAATTGAAAGTCGCAGTACACCGTATCTATCGGCGAACCCCGTATTCAAAAGTTGTCCGGGCACAAAGCAGTGCGGCACAGTACTTGAGAAAGCTGCGGAGATTGTTTCGTGCAGGATAGCGAGGTGAAAACTGTGCTGAGTTGTAGAGGAATGCATCGGGGTTGAGACCGTATAGTTTGAATTTAAAAATAGGGTATTTGTTCGGATCCTGTTACGACCTAGTAGTGTGCGTCAGCTGCAGTTCACATGGCCCCCGCAAAGCGTCATTAAAAGTGTTTTTGTGGAAAAACAAGCGGACAAACTTGAGCTGATTTTCACATATTTTGTAGGTAGTATTCTGAACTCGAACATATTAAATTGTTGGAACTTGCTTGTGTACCCTACTATAAATTTTACAGCGTCGAACCCTCTCACCTTGGGCTCCTTAACTATAGAAATCCCCATAGGGCGAAAACTGTGTCCTGCTTTATTATGTGGGTAACCGGGTTATTCGATTCTACTTCCGGTGTCAAAGGTCAGAATATACTTGGTTTTAGCCGAAGTTACACGGAGCTCACGATCTTCTAATATTTTACCTGCTAGATAAGGTTA